>NC_079189.1:18546468-18711468 GCF_029499605.1 Hyla sarda
AAGAGTCACATCATGGCATGTGCTATATTTACCGTGCATGGTTAAGCGCGTGAGAGCCATAGGATGTAGCAGCCGAGGATATATTTAGACGCAGGATCCCTAAGTCCCTTAACGTGGTTGAAGTAAAAAAAATGCCTTATATTCTGCGATTTTTCTCAGCATTGTTGTTGTTTTTCTTTTTTTTTCACCTCACCGTTAGCTATTCAAAACTTTATTGTTCAAGAATTGGTCAAAACAAGCACACGACGAGGCCTTGTGCACACTCGTCCACACACAACGTCTGCAGCATGTAAACACTGAACCCAGTCAGCCCCAAAATGTCCACTCCTGCAGGGTTTCAGGGGCAATAAACACAGCACTTTGCTTTCCAATCGATAGTGCTTACTTGGGGAAAAAAAGGCAGCTTAAGCAGCGCGGGAAAGTGTATTTAGAGACACAAAGCGAATGTTCTGTGAGTTTTGGGCAAGGGAGTGCTCAGCAGAGGAGCAGAATGCGTTACAGCGTGTGTGTTGTATAGAAAAGGACGTATTTGTGGTGTGCTGGTTATGTAAGGAGCACTTGACGTCACCCCTAGTAGATGATATTGATGCGTTTGTGTGCTGAACGTGGTATGGGAGGGGAGCCCCGGAAATAGCAGATGGACTACACTATGTATTTTGTGGTTATAGTCATTGTTGGGTATTTTTGTGCTGTAGTTGTGGTGGGGTGTTGGTGATGGTGGTTTATTTTGCATCTTCTTGTTTACAATATATTAAATTTTTGACTAAAATGGGACATTACATTTGGATGTCACATTCTGTATAAAGTCAGGGCTCGTCTTGCAGTTGTGTTCTACGAGAAGAGGTACCCCGATGTATGTTTCTGTATATTCGAGTAACTGGAGCTCAGTTGTATGAGACAAAAGTTACTCAAGGAAGTTGTTTTGTATCCTACTTTCTTATATAGCTGAGCATAATGTAACATTATTTTCTGGTATTTTGGTTGTTCCGTGCCCAGAGCCAGATACCATATACACGCCCAGATATGTTGTACTCAGTTGTGTGTGGGTGTAAGCGTATATATAATAAGTACTCAGAATTACTACAATTATTCAGATATAGAACCCATTTCTGCTCTTTTAGACATTCAGAAAAACCCTAAATGTGATGTAATGAAATAAGGTTTATTTAGGTATAAATACTGTAACCTTACACTGGCATACACATTGGGTCACTTACGACCCACGGAGGGGATAAATGTAGTCAATATTATGGTACTATAGATTTACCACGTACACATACTGTGATATACATATAAATCTCTCCTAGATAAAGACGTCAAGATCCAGCCCATGTCTGGTAATAACTGTATTTTTCCTTCACTACGTGGAGGTTCGAGGTGGAGATGTCATATAATTATGCTTCATGTGAAGTCCAGTCCATTTAGACTGACAATTGTAATGTTAGGTGAATCGTCGATATACCGCGCACAAGCAGATTCACTCGGAAGCTTGCAATTTTAAAGACAATTTTAAAGTCATTGAGAGCCTCGGTGTAGCTGTAGCGTGACGCTTTTGTCAACTCTTAAGTATAAGGGAAGGAAGACTAGAGATGCACTGGTAATTCTGTAAAATTATAGGGTATTGTCAACTTATAGAAATTGTCTTAAAGTAAGCTTCAGGGGATGCTTTATTCAACTATAATAAGTTTGAAACTTCTCTCTGTTCCCGTTGTACACTTCAGGTTACATGACTATGGAGCATTTACGTCTATAATTCTAATTATATCTAATTATTTATCGGAAGCCATGTTTTGCCAAAATACATCCATGGCGCGAATCAATCGGTAGTATACAGTGGCCTACCCCTGGCTTGAACTATGGCTTCTGTCTGTCGGCCTCGTACTGTATACCTTGAGGGCTTAAAGAGGTCAAAAAGAGTTCAAGTATAGGCAGCCATTATGTCACGTCGTGCCCTCACGCTAACAGATTAACAACCCACGATCCGCCCTGCGCGTTTCACAGTTAATGTATATTTTTGTTAACTCGTTACTGTTTGGAAAGATCTTATGAGTGGTGAAGAAATATATGAAAGCGTAAAATAAATAAACAAACAACTAAATAAATAAATAATCAAAAAAAGAAATACCTTAATAATATTATTCACAGATGGAAAATCTGGATTGAGACGGAAGTTTAAAATTCTCTGGGATGGAAAGAAAAAAAATTTGAAGGAAAAAAAAAAAAACCTAGACCACGTGGCCCACAGTATGGAGCAGGTTCCTAACTAGTTGTTTCGGCTTTGTAATTAGACACAGTCCTTAATTAAGTGTAAACAAGTTAACAGTGAATGTAGGGGATCTCAGGAATGACGCTGCTCACTATTCTCCAGAATTTCGCTACCGTATTCGCAACTCTATTCTAGGCCTGTATTCTGGGTTATTTTTGGATTCCTCAGAGTTTATGCACAATTTGCCATTACCATATTGGTGGTGCAGTGGAAAAGCAGGATAAAGTTTATTGTACACCCGTATGTATACACATATCGTATGGTCTACACCACTTTTAATGGCTAAGCAGCTTATATTGATCTACGAAACAATAAATGGTAAAACTTAATTATTAATTTGGCATTTCAATTTTTTGGCGAAATTGTAAGTTTTATTATTTTTTTTTTTTTACAAAGTTTTATTTTTTAAAATTTATTGAACTGGAGTGAAGCCCTCTATGAGGCTGCGTGATTTACCTTATAGGAATCATTAGTGACAGCCACCATTTTGCTTCTCGGCGCACTACTCCACAACAAAATGGTGGACTCGCATGTCCAACGACATTTTGTTTTTTTTAGTACATTGCTATGAATCGCCACTTTAGTATATATTTATATATATAAAAAAGGTAATAAAATTAGGTAAATATTTTTCTGCACATTGAGGTTGGTCTGAATTATGGCTTACTTCCCTTTTAAGGTATAATTTATGTATTTATTTTTTAATCAAACTTTTTCCGCTAATTTATCATACAATTTTTTTAGGATGTTTTATAATACCTTAAAAAAAAAATAACAAATAAAAATCTAAATAATTATTTCCGTATTCATTTAATAGGATTTCTTCGTCTAATAATATATATATATCAATCATGTATCATTTCAAGACTTGCTCTGTGACTAAATAGGATATGGCCCAGAGTTTTAAAAGCTATAAAACAATATAAAATAAAATAAAATTTCTAGATACGCATTTGCGCTAAGACTCCTTGGCCTCCCCATTAGACGAGTGTGAGGTTTTATCATCCCGATTTATTCCTTCATATTGCGATCTGTCAATTATGTTATATTATTACATAACATTTTCGGGATTACTTATATTTCAAATATTTTTTTTTCTATTTTTTTCTTTTTTTTCTTTCTGTACGATTATTTTATTTTTAGAAAATATTTACTTTTTATAATTTTTTTTTTTTTTACCCTATAGTAAAACGTTTAGTATCTACTATTACGAACGCTCTACTATTGGTATCTACGGTTATGGTCATCTACTATTAGTTTAATTGGGTTTATTAGCATTTTATATATAGACATACTTGTATTGGGTGTTTATTCTGAATTGGTATGGAAGTTTTTTTTTTTTTTTTTATTCAAAGCAAGTTTTATTAAAGAAACAAAACACACAATGTAAACAAAAGGTCCAAAAGAAAAGTATGGAAGGTTTTTATTGATTATGCTGCAATATATTATTTTAGTAATACTAAATATTATATTAATATGCCTGGTTTGTAGATGTTACTTATTGGGATAATGGTTGGTCCAGTTGTTCTTTTTAAGATTTAGAATGTTGAAATTATATAGATATACATATATATTTGTTTATAACTTACCTATTACACTACCTTTACATGAAGATGCTCTATGCACTGTGTATAATGTTTATTTTACCGATTAAATAAGCAGTAGCATAATTTTTTCTCTCCCCTAGATGCCCAGCCCATCAGGCCGCAGCTCATACATACATTAAAAATGCAGAACATATTTCACATCTGAAGATGACGCTTAATGCGTCAGTCATATCAGAACAATATAACCCACCCAAAGCTCACAATGAACAGAGGCTGCCCACATTGGTTGACATAGATTCGCCATCAGGGGGTCTGAAATATCTCGCTCTAAGAAAGCATTTTCTTTGTCGCAACAGACAGTAGGATCCATCGTCCTCATGCGGATCGGCATGGTGCCTTCAGACTGTCAATATGCAGATTTTCCCAAAGTGAGACTGGGAAATAAATTCTATCCCTAATGTTCTTGAGCAGCAATCAGTAATGAACAAACTATTCACAAAAAAAAAAAAAGCTTAAAGCAGCTTTTCTCAGCACGAGCAGCAAAAAAAACAAAAAAAAAATCCCAAAAATCAGTTGTTTTTGTGATTTTTTTTTAATGCTTCTATTAAACAGGGAAAAAAAATTAAAGATTTAGAAATCAATCACAAATAGTTTAATAAACATAACGTTCTTTACCGGGGGGCAACAGATTAGAAAAGGCAGGTAAATGTTGGACTGGATTATGTTATATGGAAAAAAAAATATCAAAAATGTTCACTCCAATAAACAACGGCTTTGGTGATTTACAAAACATTTCACTGGTTATTTAAGCTTTAAACTACTTTTATGAAAGGTTATTTTGTGAAATATATGTTCCCAATGTTATAGTCACAGGTAGGACCACTGTTGGTCAGGTAGAGTGCCCTCACTTTCCTTAGAGCGACATGTTAACAAGTTAATGAAAATAGGAAAAGACAGTAAAAAAAAAAATATTATAAACATTATCCATGTTTTTTTTTGTAGCTCATATCTAGTTATGCTAAACTATCGATGCTAACCGTGGAAGAGTAATCTATAAATGGAGCCGTTGGGGTTATTCAAAAATACTTTGTAATGCTTTGAGGTGGAACGCCATATTCTCTGCCAGATAGGAAGTGACAACCACTCTGAGGCCATTTATGAATTGATTGAGAGATATTAGTTGACACTTTTCCAGCTCTTCTGCAGGTCACGTCTCATGAGACCAGAACTGCATTTGGAAAGCCTCAGAGTGGACTTCATATAGCCCCGATTTGGGGTTCAGAGAAGAAGGTGAATAGTTTTTTTTCCAGTTCTGAAAAATACATATTATATGAGCTGCTTCTGAAATGTAGTCACTTATAACTAACGTGAACCCAGCTCGAAACCCTAATGGGAACACACTTCCAAACACCAATGTGCAAACACTTTGGAACACCAGTGCAAGCACACTTCGAAACACTCTTGCGAATCTCCTTTTGAAACACCAATGTGAATACACTTCAAAACACCAATGTAAACCCACTTCGTGCACACACTTTCACACATTAATGTAAACCCATTTTGAAACACCAATGTGAGCACACTTCAAAACACTAATGTGTAAACACTTTGAAACACCATTGTTAACCCATTTAAAAAACACCAGGGTGATCACACTTCAAAACACCAATGTGCTAACTCTTCAAAACACCAATTTGAACCCACTTCGAAGCACCGATGTGCACACACTTTGAAACACCAACTTGAATACACTTTGAAACACCAATGTAAACACACTTCGAAACACCAATGTGAACAAACTTTGAAGCACCAATGTGCAAACACTTCGGAACACCAATGTGCAAACACTTCGGAACACCAATGTGGACCCGCTTCAAAACACCAATGTGAACCCACTTGAAACACTCTTTAAAAACACCAATGTAAACACATTTCGAAATACTAATGTTAACACACTTCGAAACACTATGGGGGGGGGGGCATTCATCAGGATCGGCATATCCTCCGCCGGTCTAAATTAATGTCCCGTCTATAATAACACACTTCGAAACACTAAGGGGGACAGTTGTCAAAACTGACATCTTTGCTGCCGAGCTAAATCAATGCCCTGGTATTTTGAGAACCCACTTCGAAACACCAAATGTGAACCCACTTTGAAACACTTTGTCATCTCCTGAGTAACCTTCACAACAAATATCACCATTTCTGGAGCTTGTAGATCAGTAAAGTCTACTACTATATGTAGGCCATAGCCAATCTGAAGTCCTGATTCCCATATCCCATGCTTACCACCAGTCCTGAATGTTTTTTGGCATTTTCTTTTGTCTACTTGACACTCTATGTCACATTATTTTCCATTATTCATTTTGATTGTAGATGTTCTCCATTTGAACTATTGGTCAAACCTAATAAAAATATTAAAAAAAACTCCTAAAATATAAAAAAAAATCATATCAAAGCCTGCTAAAAACAAGTAGATTTGATTTGAAATGTTTAAATCCCTTTTCAAATTGGCAAGAGGAGCAGGTGATGAGAAAAGTTGTAAATTTATCACAAATTTATAGCCAGTCATTGTGTGCTCCTTTACTGTAACAGTTTATGCCAGAAAGTTGTGTAATCTGGTTAGTAGATGAGGACTATTATCTATAAGAAAATTAAGAACACATTGTTTCTTTTGACATGTTTTGCCATTCTAGTGGCTTCTTCGGGGACCAAAATCCTTTATGATGTGCATGCTAAACTGTAGACTTATATCTGTTTATACACTAGATGAAATCAGATGCCAAATTCTGGAGCTTTGAAGCCAATTAAATCAGAATGGAGTGACAAATTGTAGAAACCGACTGTTGATAGGAATACATGCTTTTCATTTTACAAAATATACGTTTGCCCCATAGTTGAACCCAATGTAAAACAATATGGAAGACAGGCTGACTTGTATTATTTCACTGTTCAGAAGGCACCAGTTTCCTGTTTTTCTCCGCATTGATTTATGACTTTTGGCCATCCAACTTTTTTATATACTCCAGAGAAAGTACTGACAGATTTGCAGGCAGTCCTTGAGACATGGTGCCCAGTAACATAGGTTGTGGGGCCTCTGCCCCTTAAAAGAAAAGCGTGATCCTTTGCATATTGCCTAATCCATCATTGGGGCAGTCCACAGGAGCTCCTTCTTGCCCCACTAGCCTTAATTGATAGATCTTTCCCTGTTTTGGTAAATGGAAAAATCTATCAATCAAGGCTGATGGGGTCGGCACAAACTGTCAAGGACCTTCCCGATGACTCGTAGTTCAAGCAGCATGAAAGTGATCACAGGTTCCAGTATAGCCATGTAGTCCTGCACTCCATGCGTAGAGACCAACTTGAAGGGGGTGTAGCCATGTTAGTGTGTGCCATTGAATGTAAGGTGTAATTTTTTTATTTAATATTTAACAGTATATAAATTGTCATTGGCCAATTGTATGTGGGAGGAGGATGATATGAACAAATATAACATTGCTTAATATTTTCTAAGTATTCACAATAAAGGCCCGGATACATGGATTTATTTCTGAGTTGTTTGATGTTTTGATATTGTTTGCCAATAATGAGGCTCAGGTTTTCCTAATTTTTCCCAAATCTGCATTTGTTTTTTTTACCAATAAATATACGGGCACAACTTAGGGTTATTGACCCCAACATACTTACCAATTCCGTTCCTCATTCAAATTGGGAACCAGCCAAACATATCATTGACAAAAGGTCTTTGTGTGGTTTGTTGGTTACCTTTGAAATGACTTGTCATGGATCATTGATATTGTAAATAATTTCTGTTGTTTTTCCATTTGGTTTGATACTATCCAATAGGATTTACCACATGTAGGGCCAAATTTGACTTTACTGCTAGGCCCAATCTATGACTAGATTATCCTTGTTGTGACCTTAACAGGCTTGTCATCTTTGTCTTTAGTGAAATAATGAAAAAGACTTAAGAGACTTATTTTGTTGTGTGGTGAACCCTCTTGACGTACTGGTGCCCAAACTTTCTAATGTCAAGCATCAAGGGTATACTCACCATAGTACAGACTATGTAGCTGCTATGGGGTTCATGGAGAGAGGGGGCCCCGTCCTGGTTGGTCTCATTAATTTTTCTCTTGGAAAGAAACTGGGGACTACAAGAACTACAGGAACTGATATTGACTGGTATTGACCAATAGGTCATGGAAGACAAGAGGAAATAAACACCAGAAGAAAACAAATGCTTACTTAACCCACAGTTTCCAGTTGCCTCCACCTAGTCCACCGGTCTTCTCCCTTCTTCCTGATTCCTCAGGGCTCAGTGCAGGACCTGCAAGCTAAGCCTATCACTGGCCGCAACAGCGCCCCATCTTGACCTGTGATTGGTTAAGCTTTCAGGTCCGACATTGAGCACTCAGGAAAAAAGGGAGAAAACCGATGGATTGGAGGGAGGTAAATGGGAGCTGCAGGGGACCGTTAAAGGACCAGGCTAACCTAAGGACTCGTCCACATTGCAGCTGGGCTACGTCCTGTTTCGGGTCCGTTCGGAACCATATAACAAAGCCCTTTTCACAACAGGTACTGCCGGGTCCCGATGAATCCCATTGACTTGAATGGGGTCTGTCGGGGATTAGTATTTTTTTTTTTTTTTACCGGAGTTAATCGCAGAAAACAACATTGGACTTGCAGCAGTAGTGTGAACCTAAAGGGGTACTCCGCCCCTAGACATCTTATCCCCTATCCAAAGGATTGGGGATAAGATGTCTGATGGCAGGGGTCCACTGGGGACTCCTGAGATCTCCCTGCTGCACCCGGCGTTCGTTTAGAGTGACGGGTGCAGCGCTGGAGGCTCTTGACGCCACGACCACACCCCCTCCAATAGACTTGCATTGAGGGGGGGTGGCCGTGATGTCACGAGCAAGGCATGACCGTGACGTCACGAGCCCACGCATCGCCAGTCATCCGGCACTGAGCGAAGTTCGCTCCGTGCACAGGAAGTCTAGCGTGCCGCAGTCGAGATCACGGGGGTCCCGAGCAGCGGGACCACCGTGGTCAGACATCTTATTCTCTAGCCTTTGGATAGGGGATAAGATGCCTAGGGGAGGAGTACCCCTTTAAACCTAAGTATGTTTTTTTATTTTCCATTTTCCTAGCCTAGGTAGCGTGAAATTTCTCAGACCTCCAATTGCCACTTCAGGAGATTTTTGGTATCGGTGATTGTACCGTCTAGTTCAGCCTTGATTGGGGGGGTGGGGGGGGGGGGAGGCTAGCCATTAAGAGACAAGGCTGCAATAATGGATAGAACCCCATATTTTTAAGCTACGCTGTTTCGCTTTCCTCTCTTATTTTCCAAGTACAAAGTAAATAAACCTTCAAGAAGAAGCTGAAGGAAGCGGTTGACGTTGCGAGGTGAAGAGCTTTTTGCTGCGCCCGTCTATATGTATTTATGAGGCATCTGACAGCTGCTAGCGCTAAATTACGGGTTTCTTTCCTTGTTCTCCCTGAATTGGATCAACAGAAACATAATATTGTGCCATTTTTTTTTTTTATAGAGACGTTGAACAACCATTTGCAAGTGGGAATTGTAAGGCACAAAACTGTATTCAAAATGACTATTAAAGTGCCACTAAAAAATGACCTGGTATATGCGGATTTTTTGGCACTAATTCTATGTAATATCGAGAGTCCTATTTTCTCCCTATTTTGCCCATGTACCCTATGAAACAAATGTTCTTATTAAGCCCTAAATTTGTCTGGAAAGTATTCATTGTGATATGTAAGAAATAGGACAAGAAATATATACGTGGGTACTAGATTGATATATTGATTTTTGGAGTACCCTATAAACCAGTCATCTCCAAATAGCAAAACCAAATCTCCCAGAATGCTGGAAATTGTAGTTTTGCTACATCTGGAGGTCCACAGTTTGGAGACCACTGCTTTAAACCATTTATTCTACACCTAGAAGACCACACATAGCTGATTTTGCAACTATGATTTGAAAGGAGATAGTAGCCAGGAATACAAAAACAGAGCTAATTTCTTTAAAAAAAATGCTTCATGTCTGTCTCTAGCTTGGGTGTGGTTCTGCAGCTCAGTTCCATTAAAGTGACTGGAGCTAAGTTGTAACACCACACATAACCTGGGGACAGATGTGGAGCTGTTTTTGAAAGAAATTAGCTCTGTTTTTTCTACTCCTGGATAACCCCTTTAACTCCTTAACGACGCAGGACGTATATTTACGGGTGATGCCCGGTATTAACCCTTCAGACGCGGCGATCAAAGTTGACCACCGCGTCTGAAGTGAAACCAAAAGCATCCCGGCAGCTCAGTCGGACTGTTCGGGACCGCCACGGTGAAATCGCGGCGTACTAAAAAGCTTGCAGGACACCAGGAGGATCCCTACCTGCCTCCTGCGTGTCCGATTGCCGAATGACTGCTCCGTGCTTGAGATCCAGGAAGGAACAGTCGAGCAGCAATAACACTGATTAGTGCCATGCTAATGCATGACAGTGAACAGTGTAGGAAAACAGTGTGTGCACAGGGGGCCATAACATTGCACACACTGTTTTCCTACAAAAAAAGGTGAAAAAAAAGGTGAAAAAAAGTGTTGATAAATGTGATTTAACCCCTTCCCTTATAAAAGTCAGAATCACCCCCCTTTTCCCATAAAAAAAAAAAAAAAAAAAACTATGTAAATAAAAAGAAATATAATCCAAAAAGAAAAGAATTTCCTCTGTATTATACAGACGCTAATAGGTACTGGAAGGATTAAGAATTTTTTATAGAAGTAATTTACAAATCTGTTTAACTTTCTGGCACCAGTTGATTTAAAAAAAAAAAAAGTTTTCCACCGGAGTACCCCTTTAAATAAATAAATTAATAAATAAAAAACGCAAATGTAAAAGGCTGGGTCTACGCATTTTTTTTTTGACCAGCAAAATTTAGTCCTGAATGGGCAAAAATGTGGTTCCATTTTTTTTAAGCCAAAAAATGCGGGTGCAAAATTTAACATATGGTCGAATTTTACGCTGTGGGAACATAGCCTAAAACACATTCATGAAGATAAGGGAAAACTAAAAAAAATTGTAAAAAGGAGGCCCTATGAATCACTTCACTGAACAAAACCGTTCATTCTCTTACAAAAGCGCTTTCCTTACTGTCACAGTTCCAAAAATGTATCCAAAATTTTTAGGGTATTCTTTAACTCCTTAAGGACGCAGCTCATTTTCACCTTAAAGGGGTATTTCAGGCAAAACCTTTATATATATATATATATATATATATATATATATATATATATATCAACTGGCTCCGGAAAGTTAAACAGATTTGTAAATTACTTCTATATTAAAATCTTAATTCTTCCAATAGTTATTAGCTTCTGAAATTTTCTGTCTAACTGCTCAATGATGACGTCACGTCCCGGGAGCTGTGCATGATGGGAGAATATCCCCATAGGAACTGCACAGCTCCCGGGAAGTGAGTCATCATGGAGCAGTTAGACAGAAAACAACAACTCAACTTCAGAAGCTAATAACTATTGGAAGGATTAAGATTTTTTAATAGAAGTAATTTACAAATCTGTTTAACTTTCCGGAGCCAGTTGATATATAAAAAAAAATTTTTGGCCTGGAATACCCCTTTAAGGCCCTTTTTTGCACATCTGACCACTGTCACTTTATGCATTAATAACTCTGGGATGCTTTTACCTTTCATTCTGATTCCGAGAATGTTTTTTTTCGTGACATATTCTACTTTCTTGGTGAAAGATCCCAAAATTTCATGAAAATGTGGAAAATTTAGCATTTTACTAACTTTGAAACTCTGCTTGTAAGGAAAATGGACATTCCAAATAAATTATATATTGATCCACAAATACAATATGTCTACTTTATGTTTGCATCATAAAGTTGACATGTTTTTACTTTTGGAAGACATCAGAGGGCTTCAAAGTTCAGCAGCAATTTTCAAATTTTTCACGAAAATTTCTAAATCGGAATTTTTCAGGGACCAGTTCAGTTTGAAGTGGATTTAAGTGACTTCCATGTTAAAAATACCCCATAAATGACCCCATTATAAAAACTGCACCCCCCAAAGTATTCAAAATGACATTCAGTAAGTGTGTTTACCCTTTAGGTGTTTCACAGGAATAGCAGTAAAGTGAAGGAGAAAATTCTAATTAATTTTTTACACTCGCATGTTCTTGTAGAGCCATTTTTTGAATTTTTACAAGGGGTAAAAGGAGAGAAATCCCCCCCAAAATTTGTAACCCCATTTCTCTCGAGTAAGGAAATACATCATATGTCTATGTAAAGTGTTCGACGGGCGCAGTAGAGGGCTCAGAAGGGAAGGAGCAACAATGGGATTTTGGAGAATGAATTTTGCTGAAAAGGTTCTTAAGGGGTATGTCGCATTTAGGAAGCCCCTATGGTGCCAGAACAGCAAAAAAAAAAAACAACAAAAAATAAAAAAAACACATGGCATACTGTTTTGGAAACTACACCCCAAAAGGAACGTAACAAGGGGTACAGTGAGCCTTAACACCCCACAGGTGTTTGATGACTTTTCGTTAAAGTCGGATGTGTAAATGAAACATTTTTTTTTCACTAAAATGCAGTTTTTTCCCCCCAAATTTCACATTTTTACATGGGGAAATAGGAGAAATTGCCCGCCAAAATTTGTAACCCCATTCCTTCTGAGTATGGAAATACCCCATGTGTGGACGTCAAGTGCTCTGCTGGCGAACTACAATGCTCAGAAGAGAAGGAGTCACATTTGGCTTTTGGAAAGCAAATTTTGCTGAAATGGTTTTTGGGGGTCATGTCACATTTAGGAAGCCCCTATGGTGCCAGAACCGCAAAAAAAAAACACAAAAAACACATGGCATACTATTTTGGAAAGTACAGCCCTTGAGGAACGTAACAAGGGGTACAGTGAGCCTTAACACCCCACAGGTGTTTGACGACTTTTCGCTAAATTCGGATGTGTAAATGAAAAAAAAAAATTTTTTTCACTAAAATGCAGTTTTTTCCCCAAATTTTACATTTTTACTAGGGGTAATAGGAGGTAATGCCCCACAAAATTTCTGACCCCATTTCTTATGAGTATGGAAATAACCCATGTGTGGACGTCAAGTGCTCTGCGGGCGCACTACAATGCTCAGAAGAGAAGGAGCGCCATTGAGCTTTTGGACAGAGAAATTGTTAGGAATGGAAGTCGGGGGCCATGAAAATTTACAAAGCCCTCCGTGGTGCCAGAACAGTGGACCCCTCCCCATATGTGACCCCATTTTGGAGACTACACCCCTCATAGAATTTAATAAAGGGTGCAGGGAGTATTTACACCCCACTGGAATTTGACAGATCGTTGGAACAGTGGGCTGTGCAAAATAAAAATTCAATTTTTCATTTTCACGGACCATTGTTCCAAAAATCTGTCAAACACCTGTGGGGCATAAATGCTCACTTTACCCCTTATTACATTCCGTGAGGGGTGTAGTTTCCAAAATGGGGTCACTTGTGGGTAGTTATTTTTTTGCGTTTATGTCAGAACCGCTGTAAAATCAGCCACCCCTGTGCAAATCACTGATTTACTGTACGCCTCAAATGTACATAGTGCGCTCTCACTCCTGCGCCTTGTTGTGCCCCCACAGAGCATTTTACGCCCACATATGGGGTATTTCCGTACTCAGGAGAAACTGTGTTACAAATTTTGGGGGTCGTTTTTTCCTTTTACCTCTTTTAAAAATAAAAAGTATGGGGCAACACCCGCATGTTAGTGTAAAAAATGTTATATTTGTACACTAACAGGCTGGCGTAGACCCCAACTTTTCTTTTTCATATGGGGTAAACAGAGAAAGAGACCCCCAAAATTTGTAAATCAATTGCTCCCGAGTACGAAAATACCCCATATGTGGCCCTAAACTGTTTCCTTGAAAAACGACAGGACTCCGAAGTGAGAGAGCGTCATGCGCATTTGAGGACTAAATTAGGGATTGCATAGGGGTGGACATAGGGGTATTCTATGCCAGTGATTCCCAAACAAGGTGCCTCCAGCTGTTGCTAAACTCCCAGCATGCCTGAACAGTCAATGGCTATACCGAAATGCTAGGAGTTGTTGTTTTGCAACAGCTGGAGGCTCCGTTTTGGAAACACTGCCGTATGATACGTTTTTCATTTTTATTGGGGGGGGGGGGGGGGACAGTGTAAAGGGGTGTATATGTAGTGTGTTACCCTTTATTATGTGTTAGTGTAGTGTAGTGTAGTACATTCACATGGGGGGGGCAAACCTCCAGCTGTTGCAAAACTACAACTCCCAGCCTGCACTGACAGACCGTGCATGCTGGAAGATGTAGTTTTGCAACAGCTGGAGGCACACTGGTTGAAAAACCTTCAGTTAGGTTCTGTTACCTAACTCAGTATTTCCCAACCAGTGTTCCTCCAGCTGTTGCAAAACTACAACTCCCATCATGTACTGATCGCTGAAGGGCATGCTGGGAAATGTAGTTATGCAGCAGCTGGAGGTACACAACTACAACTCCCAGCATGCCGAGAAAGTCGTTTGCTGTTCGTGCATGCTGGAAGTTGTAGTTTTGCAAGATTTAGAGGGCCACGGTTTAGAAATCACTGCACAGTGATCACCAAACTGTGGACCTCCAGATGTTGCAAAACTACAAATCCCAGCATGCCCAGACAGCAAACTGCTGTGAGGGCATGCTGGGAGTTGTAGTTTTACAAGATCTAGAGGGCCACAGTTTAGAGACCACTGCACAGTGATCTCCAAACCGTACCCCTCTAAATCTTGCAAAACTACAAATACCAGCATTCGTTTTCGGCCGTATGCGGTTTCCCGACCGTAGGCAAAAACGCTGTCGACCACGTTTTTGCCTGCGGTCGGGAAACCGCATCCGGCCGAAAACGAAGCCGACCAGAGGCTGCGGTTCACTCCGGTCGGCTCGTAGACATGCATTAAATACGGTTCCCGAATACGGCTGAATGCGGGCGCCGCGATTAAGCCCTGCCCCCCCTCCTCCCAGCCGTATACGGGAACCGTATTTAACAAAATGGGGTGTGAACCCAGCCTTACCCAGGTTTCGGGTTTTCCCTGGTTGTAGTGCGTCGAGACCTGACATCACTAGTCAGTTGTGCACAGGGAGCCTATCCTGCTTCAATGGGTGGAGCGACTGCTGAGTGGGAGAGAGATCCTTCTGCAACAGCTGTAGGCACCCTGGTCAGAAAACACTGGTCTTTTGCATGGAATGCAGCTCATTTGTGTTTCAATGGGTGAGGTGGCTGATGTGTGGGAGGTAGGAAAGTGACCTCACACTTTCAAACTATGGAACTATGGGATTTGTAGTTTGAGAACAAAATCCAACAGGAAATAACCAGTTCACAAAAAGATAGCCACTAGTGTTGAAATTAGAATTTTTACCACGAATATGGGCACTTTGCGGTTTCGCGAATATTTAGAATATAGCGCTATATATTCGTAATGACGAATATTCGTTTTTTTTTTCTTCTTCACAGTACACATCACAACAATGATATGTACTGTGTAAACAAAAATCGGTGTGGAGCGCGAATATTTCGTATATGCAAATATTCGTGAATTTTGGCACTTCTAGAGGTCACCGATACCTGCCTTGTTTTAGCTTTAGATAGGGCAGGTTAGTTTAGCAGATAGGTTCTAGTGTAGGGTGTAGTGTTAGCAAGATGAAAGATATAATCGCGCTTGCGCACTCTACGAATTTCATTACAATTTTCGCATGGGGAAAAAAAAGGGAATGAACATAGCGAATATGTGAATTTTGCAAACATAGGACGAATATTCGCCCATATATTCACAAAATATCGTGAATTTGAATATGGCCCCTGCCGTTCATCACTAATAGCCACAGTATTATGGTAACCTCACAACATAGCCCCAAGACAAGCGCAAATCCTTCCTAAGCATGTCCATTACTGTCTGCCAAGTACGTACTAAAATCCATGCTGTCCATTTTAGGAACTGTCCAGAGCAGGAGAAAATCCCCGTAGCAAACATATGCTGCTCTGGACAGTTCCTAAAATGGACAGCAGAGGTCAGCAGAGAGCACTGTGGTCACGACAGAAGAGAAATCCAAAAAGAAAAGCATTTCCTCTGTAGTATACAGCCGTTAAAAAGTACTGGAAGGATTAAGATTTTTTAATAGAAGTCATTTACAAATTAGTTTAACTTTCTGGCACCAGTTGAGTACTCCTTTAATGTCTAGGGTTACTCCGCCCATAGACATCTTATCTTCTATCCAAAGGACGGGGGATAAGATGTCTGATCGCGGGGGTTTCGCCGGTGGGGGGATCTCCCTGCTGCACCAGGTGTTCGTTTAGAGCGTCGGGTGCAGCGCCGGAGCCCGGTAGGCTCGTGATGCCACGGCCGCGCTCGTGATGTCACGGCCACGCCCCCTCAATGCAAGTCTATGGGAGGTGGCGTGACGGCTGTCACGCCCCCTCCCATAGACTTGCATTGAGGGAGCATGGCCGTGACGTCACGAGCCTCCTCCCCGCATCGCACCTTGGAAAAGTTTATTTTACTCCATCATTTTGTTTACTAAATTTATGAAAACATAATAGGTAAATGGTGTACTACAGATCTTTATTCTTTCCGTAGAAGTCAAGATATTTATACTCCATTGACATGCCCCCCCCCCCACTTAATCAATAGAGTCTAAAATAGTCATCCATATATGGGTTTCCATTGACTCGTGTAGGAAGGAAATGGCTCCACTCTCCCGCTATAGTCTTTGGAGTGTAAGGCTGGGTTCACACTGTGGAATTTCTGGGCAGCCGGCGGCACTAGGACCGCGTGGACTGCATTGCAGTCCCCTTAGATGGCAATGCATTTCTGGGTGGATCTTTTTGGGAGATCTGCTCAGAAATGCATTGACATCTATGGGGACGGCAATGCAGTCCATGTGGTCCTAGTGCCACCGGCTCGATCTCCGGCAGAAATTCTGCCCAGAAATTCCACAGTGTATTCAGGGAATTATTTTTATTTGACTATGCTACAGGGGCTGTGAAGTTAGTGTAGTTCATAATATAGTGTCTGTACCTGTGTGTGACGGTTTTCTCACAATTCTTATGTGATTTTCACCCCAATGTTTATTTTTAACAGCATTCAAAATGACTGTTGTCTCGGATTTTTCCCAGCTTGCAATGCGGCCGAGACTTGACTCACTAGTCACCTGATAACAGGGAGCCTGTCTGCTTCAATGAGTGGAGGGATCGCTTGGTGGGAGAGAGATCAATCTGCAACTAATGCAACAGCTGTAGACACCCTGATTGAAAACCACAGGTCTTTTGAATGGATGCAGCTCATTTATGTTTCAATGAGTGGGGTGGCTGATGTGTGGGAGGGAGGAAAATGGAATTATGGGATTTGTAGTCAAAAAAAGAAAAGTCAAACAGGAAATACAAGTTCACAAAAAGCTAGCCACAATGTTATTGTAATCTCATGACATAGCCATTTAGCCCCAAGACAAGCGCAGATCCTTCCTAAGCATTAGTGTTGAGCGGCATAGGCCATATTCGAATTCGCGAATATTCGCGAAAATATGGACGAATATTCGTCATATTCGCGAATATTCGCATATTCGTAATATTCTCGTTTTCTTTTCGCATATGCGAATATTCACGTGTGCGAAAATTAACATATACGAAAATTTGCATATACAAAATTTGCATAAGCGAAAAATCGCACATGCGAAAATTAGCATATGCAAATTTTCGCATATGCGAAAATTCGCACGCCAGTCTCACACAGTAGTATTAGAGCCTTCTTACACCACATAAGCTGGAAGCAGAGAGGGATGATCACTGTGATGTGTACTGTAAAAAAAAAATAAAAAAAAAAAAAAAAAACGAATATTCGTATTTACGAATATATAGCGCTATATTCGCGAATATTCGCGAATATGCGATATTCGCGAATAAAATTCGAATTGCGAATATTCGCGAGCAACACTACTAAGCATGTCCATTACTGTCTGCCAGGTATGTACTAAAATCGCCTTATGGTGGAGAACCCCTGTTACGCCGAGCGCTCCGGGTCCCCGCTCCTCCCCGGAGCGCTCACGGCGTCTCTCTCCCTGCAGCGCCCCGGTCAGTCCCGCTGACCGGGAGCGCTGCACTGACATGGCCGTCGGGGATGCGATTCGCACAGCGGGACGCGCCCGCTCGCGAATCGCATCCCAAGTCACTTACCCGTCCCGGTCCCCTGCTGTCATGTGCTGGCGCGCGCGGCTCCGCTCTCTAGGGCGCGCGCGCGCCAGCTCTCTGAGACTTAAAGGGCCAGTGCACCAATGATTGGTGCCTGGCCCAATTAGCTTGATTAGTTTCCACCTGTGCACTCCCTACTTATACCTCACTTCCCCTGCACTCCCTTGCCGGATCTTGTTGCCCTTGTGCCAGAGAAAGCCTTTCCTTGAGTGTTCCTAGCCTGTGTTCCAGACCTCCTGCCGTTGCCCCTGACTACGATCCTTGCTGCCTGCCCTGACCTTCTGCTACGTCCGACCTTGCTCTTGCCTTATCCCTTGTACCATGCCTATCTCAGCAGTCAGAGAGGTTGAGCCGTTGCCGGTGGATACGACCTGGTTGCTACCGCCGCTGCAAGACCATCCCGCTTTGCGGCGGGCTCTGGTGAAAACCAGTAGCTACTTAGAACCGGTCCACCGACACGGTCCACGCCAAACCCTCTCTGACACAAAGGATCCACCTCCTGCCTGCCGAATCGTGACAGTAGATCCGGCCATGGATTCCGCTGAGGTGCCGCTGTCAAGTCTTGCCGACATTTCCACGGTCATTGCCCAGCAATCCCTAATGATCACCCAACGAAATCACCAGCTGGCATACTTGACCACCGTGACACAGCAACTTTAGTCACAGATACAGCAGCTGCTGCCGCAGATACAGCAACTTCAGTCACAGACACAGCAGCTGCAACAGCAACAACCATCTCCTCCGCCAGCTCCTGCAACTCCTCCGCAGCGACCGGCCGCTCCTAACCCCTGCTTGTCCCTGCCGGACAAATTTGATGGGGACTCTAGACTCTGCCGTGGTCTCCTGCCTGGGAAGGCCCTGCCATGTGCCACACCGCTCGGAGCACCTCTCTCACAGTATCCTTTGCAATCCACCCCTGTGCCTCCCGCCGAGGAGGCTATGCAAGTGGATCGGTCTCGCCTGACCCCTGAAGAGAGGACTCGCCGCAGAAAGAAAGATTTACTTCTATACTGCACTGTGCGTTACCGCACAGAACCCCTGCTCTTGAGCATGGAACTTTTTGTTTTGCCCAAATGCTCCTCTGAACTCCTCCTCGGTCTGCCATGGCTCCAACGCCACTCCTCTACCCTTGTCTGGACCACCGGGGAGATCATGAGCTGGGGTGCTTCTTGCCACAGAAAATGCCTCACGTCTGCTCCCAGTCCCGTCAGTCAAACCTCTGTGTCTCCCCCTTTACCTGGTCTCCCCAAGGCCTATCTGGACTATGCTGTGTCTCCTCCTCACAGCCCCCGTCCTGTTAACACTCTGCCCCGTGCCAAGCTTGACCCTCTTCCCTCCCTCCCCACCCCCATGCCTTCTTGTGTGCCCGCTGTTGATGAGGTTTCCCGGGGCTTCGCCACCGTCTGGAAAAAGACTCTAAAATTCCTCATACTAGCCTCATCCCGGGTGAAGAAGCTTGCCGGAAAAAAGAGAAGAGCTCCTCCTGTTTTTGCGTGGCTCTCCGCCAAGTATATCCGCTTCCGTGTCCCCAGTTTTTATCTGGGACCACGTTACCTTGGACCCTTTGAAGTTAAATACCTAGAGGAAGCCACTCCGGTCTCCGGGTCCTCAGACGTCTTCCGGATTAAAGAATTTTCAGGTCCCAAAAAGAGGGGGAGACCCAAGGGGGGGGGGTACTGTTACGCCGAGCGCTCCGGGTCCCCGCTCCTCCCCGGAGCGCTCACGGCGTCTCTCTCCCTGCAGCGCCCCGGTCAGTCCCGCTGACCGGGAGCACTGCACTGACATGGCCGTCGGGGATGCGATTCGCACAGCGGGACGCGCCCGCTTGCGAATCGCATCCCAAGTCACTTACCCGTCCCGGTCCCCTGCTGTCATGTGCTGGCGCGCGCGGCTCCGCTCTCTAGGGCGCACGCGCGCCAGCTCTCTGAGACTTAAAGGGCCAGTGCACCAATGATTGGTGCCTGGCCCAATTAGCTTGATTAGTTTCCACCTGTGCACTCCCTACTTATACCTCACTTCCCCTGCACTCCCTTGCCGGATCTTGTTGCCCTTGTGCCAGAGAAAGCCTTTCCTTGAGTGTTCCTAGCCTGTGTTCCAGACCTCCTGCCGTCGCCCCTGACTACGATCCTTGCTGCCTGCCCTGACCTTCTGCTACGTCCGACCTTGCTCTTGCCTTATCCCTTGTACCATGCCTATCTCAGCAGTCAGAGAGGTTGAGCCGTTGCCGGTGGATACGACCTGGTTGCTACCGCCGCTGCAAGACCATCCCGCTTTGCGGCGGGCTCTGGTGAAAACCAGTAGCTACTTAGAACCGGTCCACCGACACGGTCCACGCCAAACCCTCTCTGACACAGAGGATCCACCTCCTGCCTGCCGAATCGTGACAACCCCTTTAAACACCAAAGACATGAATGACTTGTATGGGGAGAATACAGATCTACAGACTCTGCCTGCAGGACTTCATCAGGACATATTGTTTGTAATTCTCTGTATGCTCATTGCCGATTGCCACCATAATCCTAAAGTTGGTGTATAAGGCACCTCATACTATTATTATTACTCTATATTTAACCTCTTCAGGACACAGGGCGTATGGATACGCCCTGCATTCCGAGTCCTTAAGGACACAGGGCATATCCATACGTCCGTGGGAAATCCGGTCCCCACCGCTAGCCGGTTGGGGACCGGAGCCGGATGCCTGCTGAAATCATTCAGCAGGCACCCTGGCACATCGCCCAGGGGGGTCCTGAGACCCCCCCCCATGTCGGCGATCGGAGAAAATCGCATGTCAATTCAGACATGCGATTTTCTCCAATTCCAGGCTGATCGGGTCTCTGGTGACCCGATCACCCGGAAAATAGGGCTGATCGGAGTTGTCAGCAACAGCCCCGATCAGCCTAAAGGATTGGAGTGAGATCGCAAAGCTGCGATCTACTCCTATCCCCTGCCATTACTCAGAACGGAGTTCTGACCAATGGCAGCGCAGGACAGGGGGTTGCCATAGCAACCCCCCGTTCCGCCCGCCCCTGGATGTCGAGGGGCTCTGGAAAGAAGATGGAGGCCGTACCTGCTGGAGAAGATGCCTGGGGACCTGGGATCTTCGCTGGAGCCTGCAGGATCCTGATCAGGTAGGGAATCGACAGTGGGGGGGGGGGGGGGGGAATTGAAAGTGAAAGTAAATCGATCTTTACTGTGGCAACCACTAGGGGGGCCAAACTGCAACTCACAGCATGCCCAGAGAGCCAAAGGCTGTCTGGGCATGCTGGGAGTTGTAGTTTTGCAACATCTGGAGGGTCACAGTTTGGAGACCACTGTTACAGTGGTGCCTAAACAGTAGCCCTCCAGATGTTGCCAAACTACAACTCTCAGCATGCCTCGACTGCCCAGGCATGCTGGGAGTTGTAGTTCTGTAACATCTGTCCCTTCAGATTTAGCAATTTTCATGACATTTTTGAAAATTCTGCTCTACTTTGAAGCCCTCTAATTTTTTCAAAAAACAAAAGTATGTCCATTTTATGATGCCAACATAAAGTGGACATATTGTATTTGTGAAGAAAAATAAAATTTATTTGGAATATCCATTTTCCTTATAATTAGAGAGCTTCAAAGTTAGAAAAATGCTAAATTTTCAAAATTTTCATGAAATTTTGGGATTTTTCACCAAAAAAGGATGCAATTAACGCCGAAAATTTACCACCAAAATAAAGTAGAATATGTCACGAAAAAACTATCTCAGAATCAGAATATTCGGTAAAAGCGTTTTCGCGTTATTAATTTGTAAAGTGACGGTGGTCAGAATTGCGAAAAAGGGCTCAGTCCTTAAGGTGAAAAAGGGCTGCGTCCTTAAGGGGTTAAGACAGTCCGATGCTTTAAAGAGTACCTGTTTCTTTAAAAAACTATGGCCATGTGAAAAGTTTTGATCGGTCAGGGTCTGAGTGTTCAGAACGAGCGGTGAGAGAAGTGACCGAGACAATCCCGTAGACTTACACCGTGAGTTTGTCTCAATCACATGGCACAGAGCCGGGAGAGGAAGCCTGCGGTTCTCCTGGATCGTACTAGTGATGGCGATTGATAAAACGTTTTCACCTGTCTCTAGGACATGTCAAAAGTTTTTTTTATTTATTTTAATTGCCAGTGCCCATTTAAAGGGGTACTCCGCCCCTAGACATCTTATCCCCTATCCAAATTGTGGGGACCCCTCGTTCTCAGCTTCGGCACCCCACACATCCGGTGCACGGAGCGAACTTCGCTCCATGCCGGATGACTGGCGATGCGGGGAGGAGGCTTGTGACGTCACGGTCATGCCCCCTCAATGCAAGTCTATGGGAGGGGGCGTGACGGCCGTCACGTCCCCTCCCATAGACTTGCATTGAGGGGGCGTGGCCATGATGTCACGAACCTACGGCGCTGCACCCGACGCTCTAAACGAACACCTGGTGCAGCAGCGAGATCCCTCCAGGGGCGGGACCCCGACGATCAGACATCTTATCTCCTATCCTTTGGATAAGGGGATAAGATGTCTAGCGGCGGAGTACCCCTAGTCATTAAAGGGGTACTCCCCTGGAAAACTTTTTATTTTTTTTTTAAATCCACTGGTGCCAGAAAGTTTAACAGATTTGTAAATTACTTCTATTAAAAAATCTTAATCCTTCCAGTACTTATTAGCTGCTGAATACTACAGAGGAAATTCTTTTCTTTTTGGAGACCCTGCAGACATCACAAGCACAGTGCTCTCTGCTGACATCTCTGTCCATTTTAGGACCTGTCCAGAGCAGCATATGTTTTCTATGGGGAATTTCTCCTACTCTGGACAGTTCCTAAAATGGACAGAGATGTCAGCAGAGAGCACTGTGTCCTCGTGATGTCAGCAGAAAGCTCTGTGTTCCAAAAAGAAAACCCTTTCCTCTTTAGTATTCAGCAGCTAATAAGTACTGGAAGGAGTTAGGATTTTTTAATAGAAGTCATTTACAAATCTGTTTAACTTTCTGGCACCAGTTGATTAAAAAAAAAAAAATGTTTTCCACCGGAGTACCCCTTTAAAGGCCCCAGGCCTCAATGCAAAATATGTAGCAGAGCCCCCAACCTAACATTTGCCACTCTTAAATGCGGTATTCCGGGCATTTTATTTTATTAGGGGATAAGATGTCTGATTGTGGGGTGCCCGCCGCTGGGACCCCCCCCCCCCCCTCCCCCCGCGATCTCCCTGCAGCTCCCGCATTCTTCACGGGAGCTGCGTCTCCAGTTTAGGAAACCCCCGGGTTTCCGGGACTGGGGTCGTGACATCACGCCATGCCCCTTCCATTCATGTCTATGGGAGGGGGCGTGATGGCCATCACCCCCCTCCCATAGACCTGAATGGAGGGGGCATGGCCTGACATCACGTCCTGGAAGCCCAGAGGTTTCCGAAATTGGAGATGCAGCTCCCGCATAGAATGCGGGTACTGCAGGGAGATCGCGGGGGGTCCCAGCATTGGACCCCACCCGCGATCAGACATCTTATCCCCTATCCTTTGGATAGGGGATAAAATGTTTTTGCCTGGAATACCCCTTTAATACTCTCGTCCTCTGTGGCAAAGGAGGCTTTAGGCTCCCTATGGCTCAGGTATAGTGTATATTATTTTCTATGATCTTCTGATGAGCCCAAAATATTTGATAAATTGAGAAGTATCAGGTCCTCTAATAATAATGGAGGAAATAATCCCATAACCACATTAAGGGAGTCTACATATGAATTTGGTCCATGATATATTCTGTATGGTTCCCAGTTGTATCACTTTGTGTCAGATCTTGGGAACACAGTCATTGAGAAGATAGAGGGCGCTGTGATATAACTGAGCTCAGATACTGTTTGTATAGACAAGACATGTACTCCGTGGTTGCACCGTCCACCAGGTGGATTTATATTCTGGGAGATATTTTTTGCATCTGTATAAGAGTATACAGTAGATCATCATGGAATTTGCCTGGAGTTAGACCATTATGGAATTAGTCTGGAGAAAGATCATCATGGAACTAGTCTGGAGATAGATCATCATGGAACTAGTCTGGAGATAGACCATCATGGAATTAGTGTAGAGTTAGACCATCATGGAATTGGCCTGAAGATAGACCATCATGGAATTAGTCTGGCGTTAGACCATCATGGAATTAGTTTAGAGTTAGACCATCATGGAATTAGTCTAGAGATAGATCATCATGGAACTAGTCTGGAGATAGACCATCATGGAATTAGTCTAGAGATAGATCATCATGGAACTAGTCTGGAGATAGACCATCATGGAATTAGTCTAGAGATAGATCATCATGGAACTAGTCTGGAGATAGACCATTATGGAATTTATCTGGACATAGACCATCATGGAATTAGTCTAGAGATAGATCATCATGGAACTAGTCTGGAGATAGATCATCATGGAATTAGTCGGGAGTTAGACCATCATGGAATTAGCCTGGAGATAGACCATCATGGAATTAGTCTGGACATAGACCATCATGGAATTAGTCTGGAGATAGACCATCCTGGAATTAGCCTGGAGATAGACCATCATGGAATTAGTCTGGACATAGACCATCATGGAATTAGTCTGGAGATAGACCATCATGGAATTAGCCTGGAGATAGACCATCATGGAATTAGTCTGGAGATAGACCATCATGGAATTAGCCTGGAGATAGACCATCATGGAATTTATCTGGTCATAGACCATCATGGAATTAGTCTAGAGATAGATCATCATGGAACTAGTCTGGAGATAGACCATCATGGAATTAGTCTGGAGATAGACCATCATGGAATTGGCCTGGAGATAGACCATCATGGAATTAGTCGGGAGTTAGACCATCATGGAATTAGTTGGGAGTTAGACCATCATGGAATTAGTCTGGAGATAGACGATCATGGAATTAGTCCGGAGTTAGACCATCATGGAATTAGTCTGGAGATAGACCATCATGGAATTAGTCGGGAGTTAGACCATCATGGAATTAGCCTGGAGATAGACCATCATGGAATTAGTCTGGACATAGACCATCATGGAATTAGTCTGGAGATAGACCATCATGGAATTAGCCTGGAGATAGACCATCATGGAATTAGTCTGGAGATAGACCATCATGGAATTAGCCTGGAGATAGACCATCATGGAATTTATCTGGTCATAGACCATCATGGAATTAGTCTAGAGATAGATCATCATGGAACTAGTCTGGAGATAGACCATCATGGAATTAGTGTAGAGTTAGACCATCATGGAATTAGTCTGGAGATAGACCATCATGGAATTGGCCTGGAGATAGACCATCATGGAATTAGTCGGGAGTTAGACCATCGTGGAATTAGTTGGGAGTTAGACCATCATGGAATTAGTCTGGAGATAGACCATCATGGAATTAGTCCGGAGTTAGACCATCATGGAATTAGTCTGGAGATAGACCATCATGGAATTAGTCGGGAGTTAGACCATCATGGAATTAGTCTGGAGATAGACCATCATGGAATTAGTCTGGCATTAGACCATCATGGAATTAGTCTGGAGTTAGACCATCATGGAATTAGCCTGGAGATAGACCATCATGTTATTAGTCTGGAGATAGACCATCATGGAATTAGTCTGGAGATAGACCATCATGGAATTAGTCGGGAGATAGACCATCACGGAATTAGTCGGGAGTTAGACCATCATGGAATTAGTCTGGAGATAGACCATCAAGGAATTAGTCGGGAGTTAGACCATCATGGAATTAGTCAGGAGTTAGACCATCATGGAATTAGTCTGGAGATAGACCATCATGGAATTAGTCAGGAGTTAGACCATCATGGAATTAGTCTGGCGTTAGACCATCATGGAATTAGTCTGGCGTTAGACCATCATGGAATTAGTTTAGAGTTAGACCATCATGGAATTAGTCTAGAGATAGATCATCATGGAACTAGTCTGGAGATAGACCATCATGGAATTAGTCTAGAGATAGATCATCATGGAACTAGTCTGGAGATAGACCATTATGGAATTTATCTGGACATAGACCATCATGGAATTAGTCTAGAGATAGATCATCATGGAACTAGTCTGGAGATAGACCATGATGGAATTAGTCGGGAGTTAGACTATCATGGAATTAGTCTGGAGATAGATCATCATGGAATTAGTCGGGAGTTAGACCATCATGGAATTAGCCTGGAGATAGACCATCATGGAATTAGTCTGGACATAGACCATCATGGAATTAGTCTGGAGATAGACCATCATGGAATTAGCCTGGAGATAGACCATCATGGAATTAGCCTGGAGATAGACCATCATGGAATTAGCCTGGAGATATACCATCATGGAATTTATCTGGACATAGACCATCATGGAATTAGTCTAGAGATAGATCATCATGGAACTAGTCTGGAGATAGACCATCATGGAATTAGTGTAGAGTTAGACCATTATGGAATTAGTCTGGAGATAGACCATCATGGAATTGGCCTGAAGATAGACCATCATGGAATTAGTCTGGCGTTAGACCATCATGGAATTAGTTTAGAGTTAGACCATCATGGAATTAGTCTAGAGATAGATCATCATGGAACTAGTCTGGAGATAGACCATCATGGAATTAGTCTAGAGATAGATCATCATGGAACTAGTCTGGAGATAGACCATTATGGAATTTATCTGGATATAGACCATCATGGAATTAGTCTAGAGATAGATCATCATGGAACTAGTCTGGAGATAGACCATGATGGAATTAGTCGGGAGTTAGACTATCATGGAATTAGTCTGGAGATAGATCATCATGGAATTAGTCCCGAGTTAGACCATCATGGAATTAGCCTGGAGATAGACCATCATGGAATTAGTCTGGACATAGACCATCATGGAATTAGTCTGGAGATAGACCATCATGGAATTAGCCTGGAGATAGACCATCATGGAATTAGTCTGGACATAGACCATCATGGAATTAGCCTGGAGATAGACCATCATGGAATTTATCTGGACATAGACCATCATGGAATTAGTCTAGAGATAGATCATCATGGAACTAGTCTGGAGATAGACCATCATGGAATTAGTGTAGAGTTAGACCATCATGGAATTAGTCTGGAGATAGACCATCATGGAATTGGCCTGGAGATAGACCATCATGGAATTAGTCGGGAGTTAGACCATCGTGGAATTAGTTGGGAGTTAGACCATCATGGAATTAGTCTGGAGATAGACCATCATGGAATTAGTCGGGAGTTAGACCATCATGGAATTAGTCGGGAGTTAGACCATCATGGAATTAGTCTGGAGATAGACCATCATGGAATTAGTCTGGCATTAGACCATCATGGAATTAGTCTGGAGTTAGACCATCATGGAATTAGCCTGGAGATAGACCATCATGTTATTAGTCTGGAGATAGACCATCATGGAATTAGTCTGGAGATAGACCATCATGGAATTAGTCTGGAGATAGACCATCATGGAATTAGTCTGGAGATAGACCATCATGGAATTCGTCTGGAGATAGACCATCATGGAATTAGTCGGGAGTTAGACCATCATAGAATTAGTCTGGAGTTAGACCATCATGGAATTAGTCTGGAGATAGACCATCATGGAATTAGTCGGGAGTTAGACCATCATGGAATTAGTCGGGAGTTAGACCATCATGGAATTAGTCAGGAGTTAGACCATCATGGAATTAGTCTGGAGATAGACCATCATGGAATTAGTCAGGAGTTAGACCATCATGAAATCAGTCTGGCGTTAGACCATCATGGAATTAGTCTGGCGTTAGACCATCATGGAATTAGTCTGGAGTTAGACCATCATGGAATTAGTCCGGAGATAGACCATCATGGAATTAGTCTGGCGTTAGACCATCATGGAATTAGTCTGGAGTTAGACCATCATGGAATTAGTCTGGAGTTAGACCATCATGGAATTATTCTGGAGTAAAACCATCATGGAATTAGTCTAGAGATAGACCATCATGGATTTAGTCTAGAGATAGACCATCATGGAATTAGTCTGGAGATAGACCATCATGGAATTAGTCTGGCATTAGACCATCAGGGAGTTAGTCTGGAGTTAGACCATTATGGAATTAGTCTGGAGATAGACCATCATGGAATCAGACTGGCATTAGACCATCAAGGAGTTAGTCTGGAGTTAGACCATTATGGAATTAGTCTGGAGATAGACCATCATGGAATCAGTCTGGAGATAGACCATCATGGAATTAGTCTGGAGATAGACCATCATGGAATTAGTCTAGAGATAGACTATCATGGAATCAGTCTGGAGATAGACCATCATGGAATTAGTCTGGAGATAGACCATCATGGAATCAGACTGGCATTAGACCATCATGGAATCAGACTGGCATTAGACCATCATGGAATCAGACTGGCATTAGACCATCATGGAATTAGTCTGGAGATAGACCATCTTGGAAACAGACTGGCATTAGACCATCATGGAGTTAGTCTAGAGATAGACCATCATGGAATTAGTCTGGAGTTCTACCATCATGGAATTAGTCTGGAGATAGACCATCATGGAATTAGTCTGGAGATAGACCATCATGGAATTAGTCTGGCGTTAGACCATCATGGAATTAGTCTGGAGTTAGACCATCATGGAATTAGTCTGGAGTTAGACCATCATGGAATTATTCTGGAGTAAGACCATCATGGAATTAGTCTAGAGATAGACCATCATGGAATTAGTCTAGAGATAGACCATCATGGAATTAGTCTGGAGATAGACCATCATGGAATTAGTCTGGCATTAGACCATCAGGGAGTTAGTCTGGAGTTAGACCATTATGGAATTAGTCTGGAGATAGACCATCATGGAATCAGACTGGCATTAGACCATCAGGGAGTTAGTCTGGAGTTAGACCATTATGGAATTAGTCTGGAGATAGACCATCATGGAATCAGTCTGGAGATAGACCATCATGGAATTAGTCTGGAGATAGACCATCATGGAATTAGTCTAGAGATAGACTATCATGGAATCAGTCTGGAGATAGACCATCATGGAATTAGTCTGGAGATAGACCATCATGGAATTAGTCTAGAGATAGACTATCATGGAATCAGTCTGGAGATAGACTATCATGGAATCAGTCTGGAGATAGACCATCATGGAATTAGTCTGGAGATAGACCATCATGGAATCAGACTGGCATTAGACCATCATGGAATCAGACTGGCATTAGACCATCATGGAATCAGACTGGCATTAGACCATCATGGAATTAGTCTGGAGATAGACCATCTTGGAAACAGACTGGCATTAGACCATCATGGAGTTAGTCTAGAGATAGACCATCATGGAATTAGTCTGGAGTTCTACCATCATGGAATTAGTCTGGAGATAGACCATCATGGAATTAGTCTGGCGTTAGACCATCATGGAATTAGTCTGGAGATAGACCATCATGGAATTAGTCTGGAGATAGACCATCATGGAATCAGACTGGCATTAGACCATCATGGAGTTAGTCTGTGGTTGGGGCTGGATTACCCTGAATCCACACTGAGTATCTTTACATATATATAGTGATTTTATAGTTTTATTACCTTCCCTTGACTGTGGCAAAAAGTTAGCTACATATCTCCTCATACATCCTAGACTAGAATCCGTACTAGAAGCTTCTCCATGTCTACAGCTACTTGGATGAAGACTACTTATAGAACAATCTAGATATACATAGTCCCTGTGGTCACAGTCCCTGATTCTTATGACTGAATGATGGTATAACTTATGGCTGGGGTCCACTCTATTTAATTTGTAATGGGGGTTGTCCTTGGCCCGATCTTACCTCATGCAGCCTATGGGATCCATACACAAGGCCCTATGTGCATTAAAGGGAATCTGTCAGCTCTATTTTTTTTATTTTTTATTGCCAAATGTCAAGGAGGCGGGGCTGGGCTGCTCAAGTGCCATCGCCTGACACGCCTCCTAACTTGCCTTAATGTCCCTTGGTTGACATACAGTGACCGGTACACCAGCCAAGGAAGGACTAAAGGATTAGGGCAAGCAAAGGGGTGTGCCAGGTTGTGGCACTTGAGCAGCTTGGCTCCACCTCCTTGACTCTTGGTTGAGAAATAGATTTTTTAGGTATGGCAACCACTGTCCGCTTCAGGAAAGGTACAGTTTTCTTTTTTATGCTCTAGCTCAGTGTTTCACAACAGCTGTTGAGAAACTACAAGTCCCAGCATGCCCGGACAGCCGAAGGCTGTCCGGGCATGCTGGGAGTTGTAGTTTCGCAAAAGCCAGAGGCACTCTAGTTTGGAAACTCGTGTCTCTTCATAGATTTCCCTGCATCTCTCTGCTCTGCGGATGACTTCTACTCTAGGCCCCGCGTCTCCGGCTGTGTCATTTGCAGTCATTGATATAAATAGACTGTGCCTGTGACCCAAAATGACTCGGGAACGAGACGCGGCGATGTGATGCCCTAAATCTGCTGGATAGTAGAGAGACGAGAAATCACACGAGGAAACGTGAGCGCAACATAAAATGTCATGTGCAGCGTTTATCTCCCATTCTGTCTCTTTTATGTGCAAAAACATTTCGCTCATAAAGATTGTGCTACTATGTGCGTCCGAGACAAAGACATCCTTATATTCTTGTATATAGGAGAAGTATTATAGTAGTTATATTCTTGTATATAGGAGCAGTATTATAGTAGTTATATTCTTGTATATAGAGGTAGTATTATAGTAGATATATTCTTGTATATAGGAGCAGTATTATAGTAGTTATATTCTTGTATATAGAGGCAGTATTATAGTAGTTATATTCTTGTATATAGGAGCAGTATTATAGTAGATATATTCTTGTATATAGGAGCAGTATTATAGTAGTTATATTCTTGTATATAGAGGTAGTATTATAGTAGTTATATTCTTGTATATAGGGGCAGTATTATAGTAGTTATATTCTTGTATATAGGAGCAGTATTATAGTAGTTATATTCTTGTATATAGGAGCAGTATTATAGTAGTTATATTCTTGTATATAGGAGCAGTATTATAGTAGTTATATTCTTGTATATAGGAGCAGTATTATAGTAGTTATATTCTTGTATGTAGGAGGCAGTATTATAGTAGTTATATTCTTGTATATAGGAGGCAGTATTATAGTAGTTATATTCTTGAATATAGGAGCAGTATTATAGTAGTTATATTCTTGTATATAGGAGCAGTATTATAGTAGTTATATTCTTGTAAATAGGAGGCAGTATTATAGTAGTTATATTCTTGTATATAGGAGGCAGTATTATAGTAGTTATATTCTTGTATATAGGAGCAGTATTATAGTAGTTATATTCTTGTTTATAGGAGCAGTATTATAGTAGTTATATTCTTGTATATAGGAGCAGTATTATAGTAGTTATATTCTTGTATATAGGAGAAGTATTATAGTAGTTATATTCTTGTATATAGGAGCAGTATTATAGTAGTTATATTCTTGTACATAGGAGGCAGTATTATAGTAGTTATATTCTTGTATATATGAGGCAGTATTATAGTAGTTATATTCTTGTATATAGGAACAGTATTATAGTAGTTATATTCTTGTATATAGGAACAGTATTATAGTAGTTATATTCTTGTACATAGGAGCAGTATTATAGTAGTAATATTCTTGTATATAGGAGCAGTATTATAGTAGTTATATTCTTGTATATAGGAGCGGTATTATAGTAGTTATATTCTTGTATATAGGAGGCAGTATTATAGTATTATATTCTTGTTTATAGGAGCAGTATTATAGTAGTTATATTCTTGTATATAGGAGCAGTATTATAGTAGTTATATTCTTGTATATAGGAGAAGTATTATAGTAGTTATATTCTTGTATATAGGAGCAGTATTATAGTAATTATATTCTTGTACATAGGAGGCAGTATTATAGTAGTTATATTCTTGTATATATGAGGCAGTATTATAGTAGTTATATTCTTGTATATAGGAACAGTATTATAGTAGTTATATTCTTGTATATAGGAACAGTATTATAGTAGTTATATTCTTGTACATAGGAGCAGTATTATAGTAGTAATATTCTTGTATATAGGAGCAGTATTATAGTAGTTATATTCTTGTATATAGGAGCGGTATTATAGTAGTTATATTCTTGTATATAGGAGGCAGTATTATAGTAGTTATATTCTTGTATATAGGAGCAGTATTATAGTAGTTATATTCTTGCATATAGGAGCAGTATTATAGTAGTTATATTCTTGTATATAGGAGAAGTATTATAGTAGTTATATTCTTGTATATAGGAGGCAGTATTATAGAGGTTATATTCTTGTATATAGGAGCAGTATTATAGTAGTTATATTCTTGTATATAGGAGCAGTATTATAGTAGTTATATTCTTGTATATAGGAGAAGTATTATAGTAGTTATATTCTTGTATATAGGAGCAGTATTATAGAGGTTATATTCTTGTATATAGGAGCAGTATTATAGTAGTTATATTGTTGTATAAAGGAGCAGTATTATAGTAGTTATATTCTTGTATATAGGAACAGTATTATCGTAGTTATATTCTTGTATATACGAGCAGTATTATAGTAGTGATATTCTTGTATATAGGAGCAGTATTATAGGAGTTATATTCTTGTATATAGGAGCAGTATTATAGTAGTTATATTCTTGTATATAGAGGTAGTATTATAGTAGTTATATTCTTGTATATAGGAGCAGTATTATAGTAGTTATATTCTTGTATATAGGAGGCAGTATTATAGTAGTTATATTCTTGTATATAGAGGTAGCATTATAGTAGTTATATTCTTGTATATAGGAGCAGTATTATAGTAGTTATATTTTTGTATATAGGAACAGTATTATCGTAGTTATATTCTTGTATATAGGAGCAGTATTATAGTAGTTATATTCTTGTATATAGGAGCAGTATTATAGTAGTTATATTCTTGTATGTAGGAGGCAGTATTATAGTAGTTATATTCTTGTATATAGGAGGCAGTATTATAGTAGTTATATTCTTGAATATAGGAGCAGTATTATAGTAGTTATATTCTTGTATATAGGAGCAGTATTATAGTAGTTATATTCTTGTAAATAGGAGGCAGTATTATAGTAGTTATATTCTTGTATATAGGAGGCAGTATTATAGTAGTTATATTCTTGTATATAGGAGCAGTATTATAGTAGTTATATTCTTGTTTATAGGAGCAGTATTATAGTAGTTATATTCTTGTATATAGGAGCAGTATTATAGTAGTTATATTCTTGTATATAGGAGAAGTATTATAGTAGTTATATTCTTGTATATAGGAGCAGTATTATAGTAGTTATATTCTTGTACATAGGAGGCAGTATTATAGTAGTTATATTCTTGTATATATGAGGCAGTATTATAGTAGTTATATTCTTGTATATAGGAACAGTATTATAGTAGTTATATTCTTGTATATAGGAACAGTATTATAGTAGTTATATTCTTGTACATAGGAGCAGTATTATAGTAGTAATATTCTTGTATATAGGAGCAGTATTATAGTAGTTATATTCTTGTATATAGGAGCAGTATTATAGTAGTTATATTCTTGTATATAGGAGACAGTATTATAGTAGTTATATTCTTGTATATAGGAGCAGTATTATAGTAGTTATATTCTTGTATATAGGAGCAGTATTATAGTAGTTATATTCTTGTATATAGGAGAAGCATTATAGTAGTTATATTCTTGTATATAGGAGGCAGTATTATAGAGGTTATATTCTTGTATATAGGAGCAGTATTATAGTAGTTATATTCTTGTATATAGGAGCAGTATTATAGTAGTTATATTCTTGTATATAGGAGAAGTATTATAGTTGTTATATTCTTGTATATAGGAGCAGTATTATAGAGGTTATATTCTTGTATATAGGAGCAGTATTATAGTAGTTATATTGTTGTATAAAGGAGCAGTATTATAGTAGTTATATTCTTGTATATAGGAACAGTATTATCGTAGTTATATTCTTGTATATACGAGCAGTATTATAGTAGTGATATTCTTGTATATAGGAGCAGTATTATAGGAGTTATATTCTTGTATATAGGAGCAGTATTATAGGAGTTATATTCTTGTATATAGAGGTAGTATTATAGTAGTTATATTCTTGTATATAGGAGCAGTATTATAGTAGTTATATTCTTGTATATAGGAGGCAGTATTATAGTAGTGATATTCTTGTATATAGGAGCAGTATTATAGTAGTTATATTCTTGTATAAAGGAGCAGTATTATAGTAGTTATATTCTTGTATATAGGAACAGTATTATCGTAGTTATATTCTTGTATATACGAGCAGTATTATAGTAGTGATATTCTTGTATATAGGAGCAGTATTATAGGAGTTATATTCTTGTATATAGGAGCAGTATTATAGTAGTTATATTCTTGTATATAGAGGTAGTATTATAGTAGTTATGATCTTGTATATAGGAGCAGTATTATAGTAGTTATATTCTTGTATATCGGAGGCAGTATTATAGTAGTTATATTCTTGTATATAGAGGTAGCATTATAGTAATTATATTCTTGTATATAGGAGCAGTATTATAGTAGTTATATTCTTGTATATAGGAGCAGTATTATAGTAGTTATATTCTTGTATATAGGAGGCAGTATTATAGTAGTTATATTCTTGTATATAGGAGCAGTATTATAGTAGTTATATTCTTGTATATAGGAGTAGTATTATAGTAGTTATATTCTTGTACATAGGAGCAGTATTATAGTAATTATATTCTTGTATATAGGAGCAGTATTATAGTAGTTATATTCTTGTATTTAGGAGCAGTATGATAATGGTTATATTCTTGTATATAGGAGCAGTATTATAGTAGTTATATTCTTGTATATAGGAGGCAGTATTATAGTAGTTATATTCTTGTATAAAGGAGGCAGTATTATAGTGGTTATATTCTTGTATATAGGAGCAGTATTATAGTAGTTATATTCTTGTATATAGGAGCAGTATTATAGTAGTTATATTCTTGTATTTAGGAGCAGTATTATAGTTGTTATATTGTTGTACATTAGAGGCGGTATTATGGTAGATATATTGTCCCAACCCATCACTACTAAACCGAATGAAAAGTTGTTGAGTAATTTTTTGGTCCTTTTGCTGGAATCAGTGATATGTGAGGACTCATTGGCTTTTTTCGTGTCACTCTTTTGTCTTCTTTCTATCAAGATGCCAAAGGGACGATCCGGGAGATTGTTCTCCCAAAAGGCTTGGACCTTGACCGGCCAAAGCGCACCAGAACCTCCTTCACTGCAGAGCAGCTGTACCGATTGGAGCTGGAGTTCCAGAGGTGCCAGTATGTTGTGGGCAGAGAAAGGACAGAGTTGGCGAGACAGCTCAACTTGTCAGAAACCCAGGTGAGAACCAGATCTTTATCTAATATTTCCTCATGTTCCTTGTGATTGGATAGGCTGTATTCTCAGTGATGTCACCGCTGATCTCTAGTGATGGATGGGCTGTATTCTCAGTGATGTCACCGCTGATCTCTAGTGAATGGATAGGCTGTATTCTCAGTGATGTCACCGCTGATCTCTAGTGATGGATAGGCTGTATTCTCAGTGATGTCACCGCTGATCTCTAGTGATGGATAGGCTGTATTGTCAGTGATGTCACCGCTGATCTCTAGTGATTGGATAGGCTGTATTCTCAGTGATGTCACCGCTGATCTCTAGTGATGGATAGGCTGTATTCTCAGAGATGTCACCGCTGGTCTCTAGTGATGGATAGGCTGTATTCTCAGTGATGTCACCGCTGATCTCTAGTGATGGATAGGCTGTATTGTCAGTGATGTCACCGCTGATCTCTAGTGATTGGATAGGCTGTATTCTCAGTGATGTCACCGCTGATCTCTAGTGATGGATAGGCTGTATTCTCAGAGATGTCACCGCTGATCTCTAGTGATGGATAGGCTGTATTCTCAGTGATGTCACCACTGATCTCTAGTGATTGAATAGGCTGTATTCTCAGTGATGCCACCGCTGATCTCTAGTGAATGGATAGGATGTATTCACAGTGATATCACCGCTGATCTCTAGTGAATGGATAGGCTGTATTCTCAGTGATGTCACCGCTGATCTCTAGTGAATGGATAGGCTGTATTCTCAGTGATGTCACCGCTGATCTCTAGTGAATGGATAGGCTGTATTCTCAGTGATGTCACCGCTGATCTCTATTGAATGGATAGGCTGTATTCTCAGTGATGGATAGGCTGTATTCTCAGTTACGTCACCGCTGATCTCTAGTGAATGGATAGGCTGTATTCTCAGTGATGTCACCGCTTATCTCTAGTGAATGGATAGGCTGTATTCTCAATGATGTCACCGCTGATCTGTAGTGAATGGATAGGCTGTATTCTCAGTGATGTCACTGCTGATCGCTAGAGAATGGATAGGCTGTATTCTCAGTAATGTCACCGCTGATCTCTAGTGAATGGATAGGCTGTATTTTCAGGGATGTCACCACTGATCTCTAGTGAATGGATAGGCTGTATTTTCAGGGATGTCACCGCTGATCTCTAGTGATGGATAGGCTGTATTCTCAGTGATGTCACCGCTGATCTCTAGTGATGGATAGGCTGTATTCTCAGTGATGTCAGCGCTGATCTCTAGTGATTGAATAGGCTGTATTCTCAGTGATGTCACCACTGATCTCTAGTGAATGGATAGGATGTAATCTCAGTAATGTCACCGCTGATCTCTAGTGAATGGATAGGATGTAATCTCAGTAATGTCACCGTTGATCTCTAGTGAATGGATAGGCTGTATCCTCAGTGATGTCACCGCTGATCTCTAGTGAATGGATAGGCTGTATTCTCAGAGATGTCACCGCTGATCTCTAGTGAATGGATAGGCTGTATTCTCAGTGATGTCACCGCTGATCTCTAGTGAATGTATAGGCTAATTTCTCAGTGATGTCACCGCTGATCTCTAGTGAATGGATAGGCTGTATTCTCAGAGATGTCACCGCTGATCTCTAGTGAATGGATAGGCTATATTCTCAGTGATGTCACCGCTGATCTCTAGTGAATGGATAGGCTGTATTCTCAGAGATGTCACCGCTGATGTCTAGTGAATGGATAGGCTGTATTCTCAGAGATGTCACCACTGATCTCTATTTAATGGATAGGCTGTATTCTCAGTGATGTCACCGCTTATCTCTGGTGATGGATAGGCTGTATTCTCAGTGATATCACCGCTGATCTCTAGTGAATGGATAGGCTGTATTCTCAGTGATGTCACCGCTGATCTCTTGTGAATGGATAGGCTGTATTCTCAGTAATGTCACCGCTGATCTCTAGTGAATGGATAGGCTGTATTCTCAGTGATGTCACCGCTGATCTCTAGTGAATGGATAGGCTGTATTCTAAGGAATGTCACCACTGATCTCTAGTGAATGGATAGGCTGTATTCTCAGTGATGTCACCGCTGATTTCTAGTGAATGGATAGGCTGTATTTTCAGGGATGTCACCGCTGATCTCTAGTGAATGGATAGGCTGTATTCTCAATGATGTCCCTGCTGATCTCTAGTGATGGATAGGCTGTATTCTCAGTGATGTCACCGCTGATCTCTAGTGAATGGATAGGCTGCATTCTCTGTAATGTCCCCGCTGATCTCTAGTGTATAGATAGGCTGCATTCTCAGTGATGTCACCGCTCATATCTAGTGAATGGATAGGCTGTATTCTCAGTGATGTCACTGCTGATCTCTAGTGAATGGATAGGCTGTGTTCTCAGTGATATCACCGCTGATCTCTAGTGAATGGATGGGCTGTATTCTCAGTGATGTCACCGCTGATCTCTAGTGAATGGATAGGCTGTATTTTCAGGGATGTCACCGCTGATCTCTAGTGAATGGATAGGCTGTATTCTCAATGATGTCCCTGCTGATCTCTAGTGATGGATAGGCTGTATTCTCAGTGATGTCACCGCTGATCTCTAGTGAATGGATAGGCTGCATTCTCTGTAATGTCCCCGCTGATCTCTAGTGTATAGATAGGCTGCATTCTCAGTGATGTCACCGCTCATATCTAGTGAATGGATAGGCTGTATTCTCAATGATGTCACTGCTGATCTCTAGTGAATGGATAGGCTGTGTTCTCAGTGATATCACCGCTGATCTCTAGTGAATGGATGGGCTGTATTCTCAGTGATGTCACTGCTGATCTCTAGTGATGGATAGGCTGTATTCTCAGTGATGTTACCGCTGATCTCTAGTGAATGGATAGGCTGTATTCTCAGTGACGTCACCACTGATCTCTAGTGAATGGATAGGCTGTATTCTCAGTGACGTCACCACTGATCTCTTGTGAATGGATAGGCTGTATTCTCAGAGATGTCACCGCTGATCTCTAGTGAATGGATAGGCTGTATTCTCAGTGATGTCACCGCTAATCTCTAGTGATTGGATAGGCTGTATTCTCAGAGATGTCACCGCTGATCTCTAGTGAATGGATAGGCTATATTCTCAGTGATGTCACCGCTGATCTCTAGTGAATGGATAGGCTGTATTCTCAGAGATGTCACCGCTGATCTCTAGTGAATGGATAGGCTGTATTCTCAGTAACGTCACCGCTGATCTCCAGTGAATGGATAGGCTGTATTCTCAGTGACGTCACCACTGATCTCTAGTGAATGGTTAGGCTGTACTCTCAGTGATGTCACCGCTGATCTCTAGTGAATGGATAGGCTGTATTCTCAGAGATGTCACCACTGATCTCTATTTAATGGATAGGCTGTATTCTCAGTGATGTCACCGCTGATCTCTGGTGATGGATAGGCTGTATTCTCAGTGATATCACCGCTGATCTCTAGTGAATGGATAGGCTGTATTCTCAGTGATGTCACCGCTGATCTCTTGTGAATGGATAGGCTGTATTCTCAGTAATGTCACCGCTGATCTCTAGTGAATGGATAGGCTGTATTCTCAGTGATGTCACCGCTGATATCTAGTGAATGGATAGGCTGTATTCTAAGGAATGTCACCACTGATCTCTAGTGAATGGATAGGCTGTATTCTCAGTGATGTCACCGCTGATCTCTAGTGAATGGATAGGCTGTATTTTCAGGGATGTCACCGCTGATCTCTAGTGAATGGATAGGCTGTATTCTCAATGATGTCCCCGCTGATCTCTAGTGAATGGATAGGCTGTATTTTCAGGGATGTCACCGCTGATCTCTAGTGAATGGATAGGCTGTATTCTCAATGATGTCCCTGCTGATCTCTAGTGATGGATAGGCTGTATTCTCAGTGATGTCACCGCTGATCTCTAGTGAATGGATAGGCTGCATTCTCTGTAATGTCCCCGCTGATCTCTAGTGTATAGATAGGCTGCATTCTCAGTGATGTCACCGCTCATATCTAGTGAATGGATAGGCTGTATTCTCAGTGATGTCACTGCTGATCTCTAGTGAATGGATAGACTGTATTCTCAGTGATGTCACCGCTGATCTCTAGTGATGGATAGACTGTATTCTCAGTGATGTCACTGCTGATCTCTAGTGAATGGATAGGCTGTGTTCTCAGTGATATCACCGCTGATCTCTAGTGAATGGATGGGCTGTATTCTCAGTGATGTCACTGCTGATCTCTAGTGATGGATAGGCTGTATTCTCAGTGATGTTACCGCTGATCTCTAGTGAATGGATAGGCTGTATTCTCAGTGACATCACCACTGATCTCTTGTGAATGGATAGGCTGTATTCTCAGTGATGTCACCGCTGATCTCTAGTGAATGGATAGGCTGAATTCTCAGTGATGTCACCGCTGATCTCTAGGGCATGGATTGGCTGTATTCTCAGTGATGTCACCACTGATCTCTAGTGAATGGATATGCTGTATTCTCAGTGATGTCACCGCTGATCTCTATTGAATGGATAGGCTGTATTCTCAGTGATGTCACCGCTGATCTCTAGTGAATGGATAGGCTGTATTCTCAGTGATGTCACCGCAGATCTCTAGTGAATGGATAGGCTGTATAATCAGTGATTTCCCCGCTGATCTCCAGTGAATGGATAGGCTGTATTCTCAGTGATTTCACCGCTGATCTCTAGTGAATGGATAGGCTGTATTCTCAGTGATGTCCCAGCTGATCTCTAGTGAATGGATAGGCTGTATTCTCAGTGATGTCACTGCTGATCTCTAGTGAATGCATAGGCTGTATTCTCAGTGATGTCACCGCTGATCTCTAGTGAATGGATAGGCTGTATTCTCAGTGATGTTTCTGGTGTCACTGATAAGCATACATGGCTGTCATACTATGACTGGAGACTAAGCCAGGTACGGACAGATACCATCAGGCGTGGAGTGATGTATACGTGGGCATTGTGTCTTTTATTTTCATATTCCAATCCCATTAACCATGTATAATAGCAATGAATAAATTATATAGAGTTGCCACCATACAGCTTTAGTTTATTCCTCTCTGCAGTTCTTACTGCTTATAAGTGACCCTTTCGTGATGTAGTGTAAGAACCTCTGTGGAAGGGGAGTGAGCCTTCCCCTCCAGCTCCGGCGGGTGAAGCCTGCTGGTGGTGACGGAGTTAATGACCGGTTTAATGTGATTACTGTGAAAGTAGTAATCATGTGTGGTGATGTCGGGGTGTGTGGTGCAGGACAGATGTTGTTACCCTTGGGGCAGATCGCATTAACCCCTTGTATTCGTGATGCCAGGGCGTGGTTTAGCCTTTACCACCTGACGGTATACTGCTGGATCCTGGGCTAGGCACGGGGAGCAATGAAGACACCGATGCCAAGTTACGGACAATGGAAGCTTTACTGAGGGTAGACAGTTGTTGCAGTCTATGCAGTACAGCCAGTGCCCAAGGAGTTGACCAGTGACTCAGAGACCTCGCAGGTTTGCTGGGACTTGTAGTAGACAGGAGAATTTAGTGCAGGCCATGTTGGAAAGACAACAGACTTGACCTGAGTGACAGGACTGTGACTTTAGCTTACTGTGCACTTGACTTGTGGCTGCAGGACTTGACTTGTGGCTGCAGGACTTGACTTGAGGCTGCAGGACTTGACTTGTGGCTGCAGGACTTGACTTGAGGCTGCAGGACTTGACTTGAGGCTGCAGGACTTGACTTGAGGCTGCAGGACTTGACTGGTGGCTGCAGGACTTGACTGGTGGCTGCAGGACTTGACTGATGGCTGCAGGACTTGACTGGTGGCTGCAGGACTTGATTTGAGGCTGCAGGACTTGACTTCAGGCTGCAGGACTTGACTTGTGGCTGCAGGCCTTGACTTGAGGCTGCAGGACTTGACTGGTGGCTACAGGACTTGACTGGTGGCTGCAGGACTTGACTGGTGGCTGCAGGACTTGACTTGAGGCTGCAGGACTTGACTTGTGACTGCAGGACTTGACTGGTGGCTGCAGGACTTGACTTGAGGCTGCAGGACTTGACTGGTGGCTGCAGGACTTGACTTGAGGCTGCAGGACTTGACTTGAGGCTGCAGGACTTGACTGGTGACTGCAGGACTTGACTTGAGGCTGCAGGACTTGACTTGAGGCTGTAGGACTTGACTTGAGGCTGCAGGACTTGACTTGAGGCTACAGGACTTGACTGGTGGCTGCAGGACTTGATTTGAGGCTGCAGGACTTGACTTGTGGCTGCAGGACTTGTCTTGAGGCTGCAGGACTTGACTTGATGCTGCAGGACCTTACTTGTAACTGCAGGACTTTACTTGTGGCTGGAGGCCTTGACTTGAGGCTGCAGGCCTTGACTTGAGGCTGCAGGCCTTGACTTGTGGCTGCAGGACTTGACTTGTGGCTGCAGGACTTGACTTGAGGCTGCAGGACTTGACTTGATGCTGCAGAACCTTACTTGTAACTGCAGGACTTGACTTGTAGCTGCAGGCCTTGACTTGAGGCTGCAGGCCTTGACTTGAGGCTGCAGGACTTGACTGGTGGCTGCAGGACTTGACTGGTGGCTGCAGGACTTGACTTGAGGCTGTAGGTCTTGACTTGAGGCTGTAGGACTTCACTTGAGGCTGTAGGACTTGACTTGAGGCTGCAGGACTTGACTTGAGGCTGCAGGACTTGACTTGAGGCTGCAGGACTTGACTTGAGGCTGCAGGACTTGACTTGATTCCTCCACTGCTCTGGACACACACTAAGACGACTTGACTGCATTGGACCTCAGCAGGAAGCAAGAGCAGAGCTCAAAGAGAGAGAAGTTCCACCCAGGGTTTATATGGGGGAGACTAGCAGGGAGCCCATAGGTCACCTTTGGGGTCAGCTGGTCACAAGTACCTCCTGGGTAACAATCACATGATACATTTATTAAAGTCACAACACACAATAACATGCATAATATATTTACATGGGGGAAAACAACTCAGGGGGCCCTGGGGACACTGCCTGACAGGACAGGAGAGTACGAGGAAACACCATCCTGTACTGGACCACCACACATGATTATTAAGTATTCTTACCAGTCGTTCACATAGAAAGAGGTGGAAATTCGAATTTTGAGAAAGCGATTTACTAGGTTTATTTGATGGAGGAGGAGACCTCTGGGGCTGTGTGCACGGCGATGGGTTACTTGGTCTTCATCACGCGACATTATTACTGGATGACATATTCATGTCAATGTTATGGCCTAAAGGGCGTTGTCTCATGAAGACAAGCCTTGTCAATCCTAAGACAACTGATGGCCGATGGTCTGGGGTCTCAAACCCTCAGCGATCAGCTATTATCTCTGGGGGGAAAGCATCCTCACGCCTAACATTGATGGTGCGCAATGTATGGACGAGCCAAGTCTTCTAGATAAGCATTTTCTTCTGGCTCCTAAGCAGAGAGCCTCCCTCTATGCCATCTAGCTATCATAAGGGATTGTTTTCTCAAAGACACCACCCCCTTTAATGCGTACCTGTCAGATCCCACAAAAAAAAACTGTTATATGCTACTCAGTACCTTATCCTGATCATGTACTTGTAATTTTATGTCTCTATCCCCCATATTTCACTAAAAAAAATAGCATATTACAGCTGCTCAATGTCTTTTCCATCTTGTCAAAGGGAGGGGGCTTGTCCTTCTCTTGCCTGCACTGTGATGCCTCCTCCCCCTCCCTCACTCTGCTGACTCACTGCTCTTGGAGTGAGCCTGGCAGCCCTGCTCTGTAACCCTTTCCTCTCTGGATTTTTGCTACACACATACACACACAATAATAATTGGAGATTGCCTGTACTCTACCACCAAAGACAATATGGTGAGTGTATAACTTGCATCTTCCTATGTCATTCATGTGTATCATCCTTAGCCAGTCCTGTAATGCTGGGACTAGAAGTTTTGGAATAGTTGAGATACAGTGTTTGGATAACTCTTTTTTGCAGCAGTGTTGCCTTCAGCTGTGTGTCTACAGCTTTTGCAAAACTACAACTCCCAGCATGGCCAGACATCCTTTGACTGTCCGGACATGCTAGGAGTTGTAGTTTTGCAACAGCTGGAGGCACATGTTTGGTAAAACTCTGTGTTACAGCAGTGTTGCTGCAGGCTGTGTTCCTCCTGCAGCCTTGTCAATCAGCCATCTCATGTCCATGACCCTTGGACACACTCATGCTGCTGTGGGACTCATCAGTGTCCCAAGAGGTATGGGGACCCCTAATGGTGGGATTTTCAAAGGCAGTTTTCTTTAATAAAATGTGAAAATTTTATAAAGAAGTATATTAGAAAAACTATTGTTTTGCCAAGATGTACAACATGTAAAACATTTTTATATCTGACAGTGCCCATTTAAGTCAATATGATTGGATATCTAATGGAATCTGGCCTAGTCTGAGTCACATCTAGCCGAAAAAAATACTAAAAACCATCTGGAATACACTTTTTTTTAATGTATATCTTACTTTTAGTAACTTTGCCGTTCATTTTTACTGACCAAACTAAATGAGGTCCACTTTTCAACTCTATTTTGTGATCACTTGAAAACCCCTTAATATATTTGTCTCATATTTAACAAAATAACATATTTGAGGTAGGTACACAAATTTGGCTGAAATTGGTCAAATTGGAGGGATACTCCGCTGCTCAGCGTTTGGAACAAACTGTTCCAAATGCTGGAGCCGACGCCGGGAGCTTGTGACGCCATAGTCCCAATGATGTCACGCCCTGCCCCCTCAATGCAAGTCTATGGGAGGGGGCGTGACAGCCGTCACGCCCCCTCCCATAGGCTTGCATTGAGGGGGCGGGGCAGGATGTCATGAGGGGCGGGGCTATGACGTCATGAGCTCCCATCTCGAGCATTCTAAACAGTTTTTTCCAAACACTGAGCATTGGGGTACCCCTTTAAGGGAATGATTAGCCCCTTTATACATTCTAGATAGGATAAATTAGCTTATGTGCTGCTGTGTTGGATCAGTCCATTATTGTAGGTGGTGACTGTGCATTGGTTCGGTCCACAGTTAGCAAAGAAACAGCTGGAACGGTTCATTGGCTCAGTCCATTATTGGGGACGCCACACCCCATTAGGGACGAATGGTGGGGCGAGGCGTGACATTACAACCAAGGCCGCCCGAACCCAGGGTTTTCAACGTAATGTTCAGAGGGCCGAGGTGCCTGCATGGAGATCGGGGATAAGATGTCTACAGAGCGGAGGACCCCTTTAACAAATTTACTTTAAATTTAGGAGCCTGCGAATAAAGTTAGGAACCAGGATATATATTTATTTACACAACAAGTGCAATTTTTGACTTATTGTGCTGGGAGCTGCAGTTTTTATCTGTACCACTTTGGTGAAGTTTTTAATTTTTTTAAATCATTTTCTTTACATTTTTTTTATGGGATGTGATGAAAATTTTTTTTTGCAATTTTGACATTAAGAAAATGTTTTGGTGTTTACTGTGTGGGACCAGGAATATGATAATTTAGTAGTTTGAAAATAATGTTGTTTTTTATAATTTATTTAAAATATTTTTTTTTAAATGGCGTGATTTGAAGTTTTATTGGGGGAGGTTATATATTTTTTTTAAATATTTGCTTTTAACTTTTTTCATGCTTTTGAAGAGAGGGTGAGCATAGTGACAGGAGGTGCAATAGGAATGTGATAGTCTGGGGGAGTAGGGTATATGGGGTGTAGCTGTGCGGTAATTAAAGGGTGTCTGATTAACCCTTTCTATTCGTGACGACAGGGTGCGGGCTCCTCTGTAATGCTTGTTCTACCGCCACCCTTCCCAAGAGCGATAGGGAGGTATAGAATTATTGAATGTCCACAACCGGAGAGTTTGCTGAAAACAGTCGGAACTTTACTGAAGATTTTATGCAAGCTTCATCACCAGAACAGTCTCTATACATGCAAATTCTCTTAGAGATTGAAAGTGGTACGGACCTTAAGCGTTTTGGAGTTCGTAGACAGATATGCGCTGTTCCACTGGATCTAGGGGAATTAGTTGCGGTCCAGTAGTCACGCTAGCTTTAGCGGGGATTAGTTTAGAACTCACGGTTTAGGTTATGCTGAGGCCGGTAGGTTTTCTGGCCTAGCGTGTCTTTGAAAGTTGCGCAGATCCGGCCTGCTAGTCCGGCATCCATGAGAGCAGCAACCCAAGAGAGCGATCATTGGCTACAGCTCCCTTATATGGGCAGGGGCTGGACTAAAGCTGATTGATCCAAAACTTCTGTCAATCACCTTTACATAGCATTATGAGTAGAATGTAACCCAAGGACCTCCAAAAGTCCTCCAACACACCATAGAGGAATCAACATAGTCACATGACCGAAGGTCTTGCGACGCTGACAAGGTAAGTACTATACATTATATTAAATATACACATTATTATATATGTACATATAAACATTACAGAATTAGAATAGAAGAGAGGCGACTAGGGGCTGTCCCACCTGGGGGGACCCTACCTGAACGTAGTAACTCTGACTTTGGGGACCACCATAGAAGGTACGATATGCAATACGGTACCGGGACACCACAGGAAGAAGGGTGACAGGGGGTGCAGCAGGAAGGAGGATGCCAGGAGGTGCAGTAGGAAGAAGGGTGACAGCAGTGACAGGGGGTACAGCAGGAGGAAGGGTGACAGCAGTGACAGGAGGTGCAGCAGGAGGAAGGGTGACAGCAGTGACAGGAAGGAGGGTGGCAGGGAGTGCAGCAGGAGAAAAGTGACAGGAGGTGTGGCAAGAAGGAGGGTGACAGGAAGTGCAGCAGGAAGGAGGGTGACAGGAAGTGCAGCAAGAAGGAGGGTGACAGGAAGTGCAGCAAGAAGGAGGGTGACAGGAAGTGCAGCAGGAAGGAGGGTGACAGGAAGTGCAGCAGGAGTGAGATGACAAGAAGTGCAGCAGGAAGGAGGGTGACAGGAAGTGCAGCAGGAAGGAGGGTGACAGGAAGTGCAGCAGAAAGGAGGGTGACAGGAAGTGCAGTAGGAAGGAGGGTGACAGGAAGAGCAGTAGGAAGGAGGGTGACAGGAAGTGCAGCAGGAAGGAGGGTGACAGGAAGTGCAGCAGGAAGGAGGGTGACAGTAAGTGCAGTAGGAAGGAGGGTGACAGGAAGTGCAGCAGGAAGGAGGGTGACAGGAAGTGCAGTAGGAAGGAGGGTGACCGGAAGTGCAGCAGGAGTGAGGTGACAGGAAGTGCAGCAGGAAGGAGGGTGACAGGAAGTGCAGCAGGAAGGAGGGTGACAAGAAGTGCAGCAGGAGTGAGGGGACAGGAAGTGCAGTAGGAAGGAGGGTGACAGGAAGTGCAGCAGGAAGAAGGGTGAGAGCAGTGACAGAAGGTTCAGCAGGAGGGGGGGTTATAGCAGTGAGAGAAGGTGCAGCAGAAGGAAGGGTGACAGGAGGTGCCGTTGGAGGGTAACAGCAGTGACAGGAGGTGCAACGCCAGTCATTGTCCTCTTTCACTTTGTCAGTGCCAGTCGTTGTTTTGAGCCCAGACAGGTGAGATCTCTGTAGAATCATAGATTATGATATAATGAAAAAATACATTTGGTGAGAATTTTAGTATTAATTTCCTATCATTTGTATTATTCTTAATACAATTCTATGCCCGACACTAAGTCCAGCTTTTTCGATGGGATATAGAAAAAAAAATCCAGTATGTTCTATATATAGAATGTGTCACCAGTCATGGATTCACATTGTATAGAAAAGCATGGCCCATATGTGTGTGAAGCGTGAATCACAAGTCACGGATAGGTTAATAAATTCTTATAGGTTATAAGTTCAAGGAGGAAATCTGCAAAGAAGCATCTGGCCTTTGGATATTGAGACGTAGAGGAACTAGGCAGCTGCAGCGTAAGTAGGTCGCTGCATGCATCCGGCACGGTCCACCCCCCCCGGCAATAGGCAGCGCTATCTATACATAGATGTCTCCTATAGGCTCCTGTGCAGATACATAATGGTTGCATCCAAATTACGGCTTTATCCTAACTGGTTTATGTATGGATATATGTATGGCCATTGTTTTGCATCAGTCATATGGCGTTCATGTCTACATGTATTCACGTATACAACGCGCCCATTGATAAACGTGTCAAGGACGGCGAGCTGCTGACATCCCTATCATGGCTTAATCCCTGAACCAAAGGGCTTAAAGCTTAATCGACTGAAGTCACAGTCCTCGCAGCACAACAGATGTAAAGGTCCGGGTCATCCACAGGGCACAACCTAGCCATCCCCAAATACGTAGAGCCCAAGAGCTATAAAAAGCCGATTCATCCATTGGTGCCAGGTCCGATCCTTCCTCCAGTGCCTGAAGATCAATGACCAACTAAGAATCTCACTGCGGGAAACCGTAGTAGCATCGTAACCAATTCCCCATTCAATACATAAAGCTGACGCAAGATTGATGGGGGCATTTACTTTACCTTCTGCTTTTACCAACACAAACCAAAGTACGACTCTTATAGAATAACCTTCTGCCCCTTTTTCAAAATATTTGCATATTATGCCCTCTATGTATATTGACTCATGTTTTATTGCTATTTTATGCCTATAGCTTTATATATTGATCTGATTTTGATGGTAATGTGTAAAGGAGAGCTATTGAAGAACATGGAATTTGGTGACCAAGTGGGCCATTAGTGAGTGACCAAGTGGGCCATTAGTGAGTAACCAAGTGGACCATTAGTGAGTGACCAAGTGGGCCATTAGTGAGTGACCAAGTGGGCCATTAGTGAGTGACCAAGTGGACCATTAGTGAGTGACCCAGTAGATCATTAGTGAGTGACCCAGTGGACCATTAGTTAGTGACCCAGTGGACCATTAGTGAGAGACCAAAAGGACCATTAGTGAGTGACCAAGTGGGCCATTATTGAGAGACACAGTGGGCCATTAGTGAGACCAAAATGACCATTAGTGAGAAACCAAAAGGACCATTAGTGAGTAACCAAGTGGACCATTAGTGAGTGACCCAGTGGACCATTAGTGAGTGACCCAGAGGACCATTAGTGAGAGACCAAAAGGACCATTAGTGATTGACCAAGTAGACCATTATTGAGACACCCAGTGGGCCATTAGTGAAACCAAAAGGACCATTAGTGAGAAACCAAAAGGAACATTAGTGAGAAATTAAAAGGATCATTGGTGAGTGACCCAGTGGACCATTAGTAAGGGACCAAGTGGACCATTAGTGAGAGACCCAGTGGGCCATTAGTGAGGGACCAAAACGACTATTATTGAGTGACCAAAAGGACCAGTAGTCCAGATTTACACATTATGGTTGAGGCTTGGACATATAAAAGTGTATAATTCAGCAGATAGGACAGACTGACCTCTTCATATTGTCATCGCCACCTCTGGTCATCAGGTGTTTTCATAGACATGAGCCTGATAACAGGAGATTGCCTAAGAATGGCGTACCTACTCTGAGGTACGTCCGCCCTGCCATGAAGCCCAGATTGTGACGGCCGCAGTGATGGTTGACTATCTGGAGGTTTAGAAAGATTACTGGTTGTTCAAAACCTCTTCCATTTAACAATTCTGAGGGTCATTGTCCTCTTGGGAGCTTTCAGTTCAGCAGAAGAGGTTTTGGACCCTTCTCCAGATCTGTGCCTCCACACAATCCTGTATCTGAGCTCTACAGGCAGTAGTTCCTTCCTCATGGCTTAGTCTTTGCTCTGATATACATTGTCAGCTTTGAGACCTTATATAGACAGGGCTGTGTCTTCCCAAATCCTTCCAATCATCTGAATTTACCTCAAGTTACTCCAACCAAGGTGGAAAAACATCTGAGAGATGATCAAGAGAAATGGGAGGAGCCAGGGCCATCTTTAAAGGGGTACTCCGCTGCTCAGCGTTTGGAACAAACTGTTCCGAATGCTGGAGCTGTTGCCGGGAACTCGTGATGTCAAAGGCTCGCCCCCTCATGACGTCACACCCCACCCCCTCAATGCAAGTCAATGGGAGGCGGCGTGAATGGAGTCACCATTTATCTAGCATATGTTCTGCACACATGTCCTAACAACACATGGTAATAAGATAGAAATAGCAAGACAAATGATTCTGTTACCACTTCTGTAATGAAGACCACTTAGGAAGTCTTCAAACTGTACCAAAAAGGTCTCGTCCGGCCAAATTTGACAACATACCTTACTCATTCTGTTATTCCTTCTCTCACTGTTTAAATAAACCGACCATTAAAAGGGGTACTCCAGTGGAAAACTTTTTTTTTTTAATTTTTTTTATCAACTGGTGCCAGAAAGTTATACAGATTTGTAAATTACTTCTATTAAAAAAAATCTTAATCCTTCCAGTACTTATTAGCTGCTGAATACTACAGAGGAAATTATTTTCCTTTTGGAACACAGAGCTCTCTGCTGAATCACGAGCACAGTGCTCTCTGCTGACATCTCTGTCCATTTTAAGAACTGTCCAGAGTAAGAGAAAATCCCCATGGAAAACATATGCTTCTCTGGATAGTTCCTAAAATGGACAGAGCTGTCAGCATAGAGCACTGTGCTCGTGATTCAGCAGAGAGCTCTGTGTTTCAAAAAGAAAAAAACTTCCTCTGTAGTATTCAGCAGCTAATAAGTACTGGAAGGATTAAGATTTTTTTTAATAGAAGTAATTTACAAATCTGTTTACATTTCTGGCACCAGTTGATTAAAAAAAGAAAACGTTTTCCACCGGAGTACCCCTTTAATATTATAGATGGATCAATTCTTTGTCAGGGGGCGCATTTCTGAGTGTGTCAACTTTTTTATAGGACTCTAAAGCGGATGTCAAGTCGATACGCTTTGAAGTCCCACTAAATAAATTTTTTGGAAAATAGACCAAATGTAATGACTAGTAGACTACGCTTGCTCCATTGAACTTAAAGGGATTGACCCACAAGAACAAATTAGCCCCTATTTACAGGGTAAGGTCTTACTGTGGGGATTCCCCACGATCTTAAGAATGGGTACCCGATTCTCCTGTCAGAACGGAGTGACGATCATTCCTAATCGGAGCTTCCAGAAATTACTGACTTCAATGCTATTCGACTATATCCCACTGATGTAGAGAATGAATGCAGCATGGGTGACTGCCAGTCTGGTCTGACAGGAGATTGAGGTTTTCAAGATTGTAAGGAGTCATAGAGTACTGTGAATAGAGAATGAGATGTTTCGTTGGGACAACCCCCTTAATACACCCAGTGCAGGATAGGAAATCATACCCATTATGCAGGTATGCAGCATAATGATCCCCCCCCCCCCAGCAGGTAGATACGTTGGTAGGTAACCAGGTAGCAAGGTAGGTAGCCATGTTGGTAAGTTGTCAGGTTGGTAGGTATCTAGGTAGCCAGGTAGGTAGGTAGTTAGCTATGTAGGTAGGTAGGTAGACAGTTAAGTAGGTAGCCAGGTAGGTTGCTAGCTTGGTAGACAGGTAGCTAGCTAGGAAGGTAGCCAGGTAGATAGGTAGCCAGCTAAGTAGGAAGTTAGGTAGCCAGCTAGGTAGTTAGGTAGAGAGGTAGCACCTGCCCCCCCCCCCACCCAGTATCCAGATATTTCCCCCCTTTGTGCCACGTTGAAAAAATAAAAATAAAATAAAAAAAAACACATACCTCCTGTCTAATGCAGTGATCTCCCTTGCAGAACAGTCTGGCCATGTCCTTCTTCCTCCACAGTGTAGGCACCAATGAGTGACATCATTGCACCTGCACTGTGTGGGGCAGAGGTCAAGGTCTCCTGTCAATGTAAGTCACATGTCCGACACTTACACTGACAGGCAGCTTTCACCTGGGGATCTGGTGTCCTGGATTCCCCATTAGTAAGTGAGCCTGAGCCAGTCCCGAGACTATGGGTGCCAGTCCCCTTCACCCTCCCAGCGACACCTCTGCCGCCAAGTGAAACTGCAGCACTTCAATGTGAAAATAACGTAATTCTCCCTTGTTTAATGCAACCTTTGAGTCTACGCATTGGGACTAAGTTTGAACCGTATTTAATGGGGTATTTAATCATAAAATAAATAATACATTTTCCCAAAGGAAATTAGAAATCATCTATTAGCTTTGCAGAACAGACTGGGGCAGAAAAAGCAGAATCATCTCAATATCTTTAAAGGGAATGACATTGCTGCAGGTCTAAATAATCCAGGACGTTAGGTTCCCTGTCATTTTCTATGGTCCCTGCAGGAGGGGCTGTACTCCCTCACTTCCCGGGCACTGTAATAATCTTTGATATATCTCGGTTCAATATGGCCGCCACCTGAAAAGTTATTCAAAATAAAAATATCTAAGGCATTTAAGAACAAAAAAAAGAGCAATATCCCCTTTAAAGGGGGGGGGGGGGGTTGGGGGGGCTATGTTGCATTTCTCTTATCTCTTCTGCTCCATGTTTCTCCTGCCTGTCATTTGTTAAAGAGAGAGAGAGGGAGTTTTAGTGCAGACAAGGAAATAACCAGGCAGACTGTTTGTTCGTGAGGTTTCTGCGGATGAAATATGGAAAGCTCCAGCAGGGGGCTCAGTTATAATAATAATTGAATGGTCGCCAGCTGGGACTGCAAGCTGGGTCATTTGCCTGTTTATAAAAACAAGCCTTCGTTCCCTTGAATTGAATCGGGAAAAAACACGCCTCTTACAGTAAGTGTTTTCTCAAGACGTTCGGTAATAGCTCCGCCAGGAATGCCGAAATCATTTCATTTCTCTCCTCCATGTACTTCCAATTCACTGTCTTCCCTCTCTGCTCTTGAAGATAGACCCTGGAAGCTGGTGGCCCCCTATAGTTATAGATTTCTAGATTGCAGCTGTCCCATCTTTCTCTTATTAGAGCAACCTGTTCTATCAGAGCTTCTTACAAATTGAGTTTTGGCTTTAGTGTAGTCTTGGGCTCCCACGTTGTAGCGCGTCTCATTTACCACCTAAGATGTGCGTCGTAACGTCTTGTTTAATACTCCGGGTACTCCGGTGGAAAACTTTTTTTTTTAAATGAACCGGTGCCAGAAAGTTGAACAGATTTGTAAATGACTTCTGTTAAAAAATCTTAATCCTTCCAGTACTTTTTAGCAGCTGTATACTACAGAGGAAATTCAACTGTATTCTTTTTTTTATTTATTTTTTGTCTTGTCCACCTCTGTACGTGTCAGGAACTGTCCAGAGCAGCATAGGTTTGCTATGGCAGTGGTTCTCAACCTTTTTTTGCCTGAGTACCCCTTGACAGTCCATTCCCAAAAAAGTGTACCCCCCCCCCATATTAGAGACATTATGTAATGATTATAGTATAATTCCTATGCTTTACTTTCCTCTATAACAGGCCCCCTGTTCCTCTCCCTATCTCCCCAGTCCCCCGATTTACAGGTGATGTCTTCTCTAACAGGGGTTGTTTACTTTTCTTTTCTTCACTATCTGGCCTAGACCGCCACTAAGATTTCTCCCATACAAGACTTCTCCACAGAACCAGCCAAACAAACATTTAAGGCTCCTTTCTGCAGTACAATACACACCTATTAACAATCCCCATGTTTATTGTCACACACAGTAATAGTACACACTTTGAGTCCCCATAAAGTGGTTAGGCCCCCTATGTACCCCCAAATAAAGCTCTAGGCCCCCAAACTGCACCATTTATAGTTGTTGGCCACCATACTGTCCCGCTTTGGTGCTCCACTGCTCCTCTGGTCTGGGGACCTATTACTATGGCTCATAGCAGTAGGTCCCTGTTGTGCAGGGGCAGTGGAGCAATAAAGCTGATGGTAGTTACTGCCCACAGCACCCCAATGCCCGCGCATCCCCTTTGCGGTCCTCCTTCTCCGCTCTTCGGTGGAGTGATGTCAGCCTACCATTTCTTTCACAGAGGTCCAGACCAGTAACCAGTGGCTGTGGCTGCCATTACTGATCTTTTTTCAAGTACCCCCTAGGGAACTGCTAAGTACCCCTGGGGGTACTTGTACCCCAGGTTGAGAACAACTGTGCTATGGGGATTTTCTCCTGCTCTGGACAATTCCTGATACGGGCATGTGGTGTCAGCAGAGAGCACTGTGGAAAAGACAAAAAACAAATTCAAAAAGAAAAGAATTTCCTCTGTAGCATACAGCTGCTAATAAGTAAGGGTAAAGATTTTTTTAATAGAAGTAATTTATAAATCTGTTTAACTTTCTGGCACCAGTTGATTAAAAAAATAAAATAATGTTTTCCACCGGAGTACCCCTTTAAAGAACAGCTGTCACATTGGGGGACATCTTCACAGAGGGGTGTCTACAAAATTATGTGATAAGTGCTATATGCAAATAGGGCCTTACCACCCCATGTGTGTGTAAGAAGCAACTCCCACCATCCCACAAGTATCTACGTAATTACGTATGTGGTAATCCAATAGGGATCAGGTCACATGATTTGCCTACAGACCAGATCAGCACTTCAAAGAGCCAGATATATTATTGATATTCTTACGTGTGTCAGAGACATCTAGAGAAATAGATTTTGAAGACCATACAGATTCTACTAAGCCTACCTTGGAGCAAAGGCTTTCGTACCATAGTGGTAGACCATGAAGCTGCTATGACACTCTTGGAGAGAGGTTGACCAATCCTGGTTGGTCCCATTCCTTTTACTATTGGTTAATGGGGTACTCCGTCCCTAGACATCTTATCCCCTATAGAAAGGATAGAGGATAAGATGTCTGATCGTGGGGGTCCAGCTGCTGGGGACCCCTGCGATCTCGGCTGTGGCACCCCAGACATCTGGTGCACGGAGCAAAGTTTCCTCCGTGCCGGATTACTGGCAATGTTGAGCGGAGGCCCGAAACGTCATGGTCATGCCCCGCTCTTGACGTTACGGTCACGCCCCCTCAATGCACGTCTATGGGAGGGGGCGTGACGGCCGTCACGCCCCCTCCCATAGACGTGCATTGAGGGAGCGTGGCAGTGATGTCACTAGTGGGGCGTGACTGTGACCTTTCGGGCCTCCGCTCAACATTGCCAGTCATCCGGCACGGAGGAAACTTCGCTCCGTGCACCAGATGTCTGGGGTGCCGCAGCCGAGATCGCAGGGGTCCCCAGCTTTGACAGTGATGTCACTAGTGGGGCATGACGAGCCTCCGGAGCTGCACCCGATGCTCTAAACGAATGTCGGGTGCAGCAGGGAGATCGCGGCGGTCCCAAGTGGCGGGAGCCCCACGATCAGACATCTTATCCCCTATGCCTTGGGTAGGGGATAAGATGTCTTGGGGCGAAGTTCCCCTTTAAACTGTGCAGAACTCCTATCTCTAGGGAATTGCATTGTGAGCGAATTACTAGCTGGGGGAATTCACCAATGTGTTATGGAAAGCTAAAAACGATCCCAGACCTTTCCGTTGTGCAAAATCAGACAATATAATAGGAAGCCCATTATGGGCCAATTTCTTCTACGTATTCCACTGCCCAGAAAGAGTAACGAATCTGTTAGGTTGCGTTTCTTTGGATTTGCCATAGAGCTAAAGTTAAAGGTGAACTCCGGTGGAAGCAAGTGGAAAAAAGATGCTTTCAAGTCAACTGGTGCCAAAGAGTTAACCAGATTTGTAAATGACTTCTATTTAAAAATCTTAATCATTCCAGTACTTATCAGCTGCTGTATACTACAGAGGAAGTTGGGTTGTTCTTTCCAGTCTGACCACAGTGCTCTCTGCTGACACCTCTGTCTGTGTCAGGAACTGTCAAATTAGAAGCAAATCCACATAGAAAACCAGCAACCATAGAAAACCAGCAGAGAGCACTGTGGTCAGACTGGAAAAAACTACACAACTTTCTCTGTAGTATACAGCAGCTGATAAGGAAGGATTACGATTTTTAAATATAAGTAATTTACAAATCTGTTTAACTTTATAGGACCAGTTGATTTGAAAACATTTTTTTTTTCCACTGGAGTACGGAGGAGTAATCCGGTGGAAAACTTTTTTTTTTTTTTTTTAAATCAATTGGTGCCAGAAAGTTAAACAGATTTGTAAATTACTTCTATTTAAAAATCTTAATCCTTCCAGTACTTATTAGCTGCTGAATACTGCAGAGGAAGCTGTTTTCTTTTCGGAACACAGAGCTCTCTGCTGACATCACAAGCACAGTGCTCTCTGCTGACATCTCTGTCTGGGATAACAATGATCAGTGTGTGCAGTGTTATAGGTCCCTATATAAATAAATATAAAAATAAACATATGTGGTATCGCCGCGTGCGGAAATGTCCGAATTATAAAAATATATAATTAATTAAACCGCACGGTCAATAGCGTACGCGCAAAAAAATTTCAAAGTCCAAAATAGTGCATTTTTGGTCACTTTTTATATCATGAAAAAATGAATGAAAAGCGATCAATAAGTCCTATCAATGCAAAAATAGTACCGCTAAAAACTTCAGATCACGGCGCAAAAAATGAGCCCTCATACCGCCCCATACACGCAAAAATAAAAAAGTTATAGGGGTCAGAAGATGACAATTTTAAACGTATGAATTTTCCTGCATGTAGTTATGATTTTTTCCAGAAGTCCGACAAAATCAAACCTATATAAGTAGGGGATCGTTTTAATCGTATGGACCTACAGAATAAATATAAGGTGTCATTTTTACCGAAAAATGTACTACGTAGAAGCAAAAGCCCCCAAAATTTACAAAACAGCGTTTTGTTTTTTTTTCAATTTTCTCGGACAATGATTTTTTTTCTGTTTCACCGTAGATTTTTGGGTAACATGACTGACGTCACTGCAAAGTAGAATTGGTGGCGCAAAAAATAAGCCATCATATGGATTTTTAGGTGCAAAATTGAAAGAGTTATGATTTTTTAAAGGCAAGGAGGAAAAAACGAAAATGCAAAAAAGGAAAACCCCTCGGTCCTTGAGGGGCTAAAATGGACAGAGATGGTCAGCAGAGAGCTCTGTGTTCCAAAAAGAAAATAATTTCCTTTGTAGTATTCAGCAGCTATTAAGTACTGGAAGGATTAAGATTTTTTTTATAAGTCATTTACAAATCTGTTTAACTTTCTGGCACCAGTTGATTTAAAAAAAAAAAGAAAAAAGTTTTCACCAGAGTACCCCTTTAAGAGCAGAATTCAAGGGAACCATAGTTTTCACCCTTTATTCCCTATACAGGGTTCTGGACTTCGCTGTAGAGGTTTTTCCCTTAGCGTAGTCTCTGATACAAATAGTTGACGTATCCACTCGTGGTATCAGCATGGGAACAAACAGGGGATGTACTCAAACAGGTCTGAGGTCAGGGCAGGCGGAGATTGGTCACCACGGGTAACAGGCAGAAGGTCGGGACAAGCGGAGTTTGATCATTATAGATATCAATCAGCAAGTCAGGGCAAGTGGAGTTGGTCAACACAGGTGACAGACAGAAGGTCAGGACAGGTAGTAAGGTAGGAGAATTATAGGAGGCTAGCCTGGTAAAAATGTAGGAAACATAATCCGAAATACACCGTTTTGCAAAGAAGGGACCATTCCATGGAGAGTCCCTTATACAGAGTATGGTGCCTGAATTTATTCTCTAAGAGTGTCCCAGATAACAATGGAAGTGGTGAGGAGAAGGCCACGGGAAAGACCAGGCAGAATTGATAGCAGTGAATGGGGACCTGTCAGCCATAACAGTGAGTAAGCAAAAGTACGACAGAACTTCTAACAGTAGAAAATAGATGATAGCCAGCACTCAATAGTAATGCACAGTTAAGATTTATTATACCATAGTGTAGTACAAGAACGCGTTTCGGTGTGGAAGCCTTCCTCAGCTGTCTGCCTAGGCGACATATCCCTATAAAGAACTTCTAAGAGTTGATGTAAAAGAGAAAATGGGGTGATAGCCTGGGGGAGTAGGGTATATGGGGGTGTAGCTGTGCGGTGACTAAAGAGTGCTTGTTAACCCTTGCTATTCGTGATGCCAGGGTGAGGGCTCCTCAGTAATGCTTGTCCTACCGCCACCCTTCCCAAGAGCGATAGGGAGGTAGATAATAATGGAATGTCCACAACCAGAGAGTTTTGCTGAAACAGGTATAACCTTTACTGAAAATTTTCTGCAAGCTTCATAACCGGAACAGCCTCCATACATAACACTGCTTTCTTGGAGATTGACAAAGGTTGGGACTTTAGCCATTTAGAGTCTTTAAGGTAATATGAGCTGTTCCACTGGATTTAGATGCAGTCTAGTAGTCACGCTAGCTTTAGCGGGGGTAGTTTAGAACTGACGGTTTAGTTCAGCTGAGGCCGTAGGCTTTCAGGCCTAGCGTGTCTTTGAAAGTTGCGCAGATCCGTCCTGCTAGTCCGGCATCCACGAGAGCAGCAACCCAATAGAGCGATTACTGGCTACAGCTCCCTTATATGGGCAGGGGCTGGACTAGTGCTAATTGGTCCAATACTTGTGTCAATCACCATTACAAAGGATTGTGGGCAACATGTGACCCAAGGACCTCCAAAGGTCCTCCAACATACCACAGAGGCTATTAACATGGTCACATGACCGAAGGTCCTGCTATGCTAAACAAGGTAAGTACTATACATTACATTAAATATACATTAATGCTAAATATATACATGTATAAACAGTACAGAATTAGAGTAGAGGAGAGGCGACTAGGGGCTGTCCCACCTGAGGGATCCTACCTGAGCATAGTTACTCTGACTTTGGGGACCTCCAAACTAGGTACGGTATGCAATACGGTACCGGGACACCACAAAGGCAAGGGCAATCTGGAAGGTTCGGCTGTGGAGTGCATTGGCGACACCAGGATAAGGTTGACGGCAGTGGTGCAAAATATGGCAACGTAAATATAGAAGACAAGACTGCACTCACCATTCAACAAGGCTTTCTTGAAGTCTTCTAGACATGGCAAGCGGGTGGGTTGTGGAGGCGGGGGACGTAACCGGAACAGACTGTTTCACGCTTTCACAGCGCTTCTTCCAGCCGGCATACCGGCTGGAAGGAGCGCTGTGAAAGCGTGAAACAATTTGTTCCGGTTACGTCCCCCGCCTCCACCACCGCACCCACTTGCCATGTCTTTAAGACTTCAATAAAGCCTCGTTGAATGGTGAGTGCAGTCTTGTCTTCTATATTTACATGAACTTCTAAGAGTGTCTCCAATATAGCAGTATAATTCAGTATCTGAAGAAAGATATTTGACTTTCTGGTTTGGATATTATATATATATATTTGTACAAATAACCCGTAATCAACTCTTTTATCTGTTTTGTGGCCCCCAGACAAAATGGGGCTCACCTTAGGTTGTTCTCATCTCCCTCCTCCAACATATGTATATTAGAGGTGTAAACTCATACCGTAGCACTTACGAAACTGGCTACATTCTCCATTTTGAGTCCTTGTTCTCTGGAGAGCACACGGCTATCTTGTTTGTCACATTTGGTGGATCCTGCTTTGGTCCACTTTCATGTCTCCACTTTTAGGCCATAACTAGTAGTGGTGCCACCTTGCAGTTGTACAATGCGGCATTGCCAATCTGGTATCGTTGACCAAACAGCTGTCAATTGCCCAATGAAGTTCACCAAACACACTGTTCTGGTAATACCACCCCACTATGTCCTCTGCCACTTATATTAGTCTCTTCTCCTAATACAGGAACTTCACATACAATAACTATTGCTCATTTGGCCAACACATACTCCACCCAATACCCCGCCCAAACTTGATCAGCCATAAGTTAATAAAGCCCATCAAGAAGAAAGAATGGGGCATATTAAGATCTAACAAGCCATGTCTACTTTCCTCCAACATCTGCCTTTGGGGAACTTCACACATCATAAAATCTACTAACGTATTATATTTTACTCAAGAATTTTCATCCATAGTTAGCAAAAAAAAAATGGTCAATTACGGGAGAAAATGCACATGTAAAGTATAATATTTAGTACATTCTACAATGTGTGAACTTACTCTTTGGGAGAGGGTTGAAACACGAGCATCAACGTTACAGTATATGATGTGACATAAATGTAGAAAAGCAGGCAAGGCCAAACACTCACATCTTGCACAATGATCCGGTGCTTCCCAGCATATTTATGAAACTAACAGGTGTTTGCCACGGCAGCAATATTCAAAGAGAGGATAGCTGAGTGGCCGAGAAGCCCCAATGCTGTCCGATCTAGCCTCCAGCTCTGGGCCATGCTACCCCACAGACACTGTGCCAACGCAACGGCTGCTGCATAGAACAAACTTGTGAGTGATCTGTTCTCATGAAGATGGATATATGGCATTCTAGGAAAGTGCTCGGAACCTCAGGCTTTTCCTACCAAATGCTGGACATTTGGTCCACCTTTAACATGTACCAAAAACTTAATAGGCTTAGAAAACAACATACTTTCTTTCAGAAGCTTTAAGTCATTGTAAGGAAATTGCAACTTAAAGGGGTACTCCCTCCCTAGACATCTTATCCCCTAGCAGGACCCCCGCAATCAGACATCTTATGCCCTATCCTTTGGATAGGGGATAAGGTGTCTAGGGGTGGAGTACACCTTTAAATCCCAAACACTTCAAATGAGCTGAGTTGCCATACTTAAAACAACCCATTGGCATATGCGTCACTGTTTCCGAAAGAGCACGAAGAAAGAGAAAAAAACACCCAGAAAACACAAAGCGCAACTATGTGCAATTATCTCTGGTGTATGAAAGAAACACAGAAAGGGGTATGGGAGCGTGCTCGCCTTTTGGTCTTGTACTGTGAGCACAACACCACAGTCCGCTTGATTGTCACTTCTTGTGACTGGTTGGTGTGGGATGCTGCCTTGCAGTTGACCGTATTCCTCTGGGTGGGTACCGGTCATCAATGTGGTATCCTCTGTTAGGTGAGGAGAAAAATACTGCTTCGATGGACGCTTCTTCCACGGAGGTATCCTTAGTATGGTAATGCCACAAAACGAGGTGGACTCAGATATTTGTTCAAAATAAAGGCTTTATTGCCAAGGGAAAACAACAAATAAAAAGTAGTGTCAACAGAACGGGACCCCCTCTTCGTCAGGTCATGTGGTCAGATGTTGTCCAATGGGCTTAAATAGGCAGGAAAAACCCACGAAAATAAATGTAAAATTGGAGATATCCATTAATACAGTAGATTAATACATTGGGGTGGTTTGCATGTTTAATTGTTATGATTTATAAATTAACCCATACCATCATGTCACCATTATCCTTCACTCTACGTTATGCCATGTTATCTATGCTGCATTGACTCTGCTATGTTATCCACTTACACTACACTAACTACACTATTGCGCTGCGCTACTACTGACACCTGTCTCAGCCGCATTAATGTTATGCCTTCTCGCACTTATACTGACATCAGATTTTTTAAAATACGTATTTCAACTACCTCCTGTTAATGCCGATCCGGGCGGCGTCCCCCATCCATGGCCCGGCCGTCCATCCAGCTGTTCCTTGAGGGTCCCTGACACAGACTCCAGCATATGCACTATACAGCTCGATGCTGCGCACAGCCGCCGAGATTGCGGGGGGCGGCTGCCTGCTGATCGCGCTGTATTAGAACATCACAGACATCACTAGCAGCCGGCACTGTACATTTCCAAACATAATAGTGTATAAACATGCAAACCATCCCAATGTATCTGAAAGAGGTCATGTTATTCTAACTCTGTATAAGGAGAAGACAGACAGATGTCCAAGCAATGGCTATTACTTATGTATACCAGTGAATCTATGGATAAGGATTACTAATCTATAATCAAGCCTGTAGCTTCCGATGAGCCCATTCTATTGTCTTCCTATAAGTTCTTCTATATAGATTTCGATAATGGATGATTTGATCTGCAAGATCGGCCATGCTGGTTTTCCATTGCCTTTAATGAAAGGAACCCCTGCCAAAAGGATAAAAGGTCATCACTGGCAGCAAATGAGATTAGAAGACGTAAAGGCTGTGATAATTATGGTCTTCACTAAATACCCACCTGCAACAATGGAACATCTCAGCTTCTGCCTTGCCAGTTGCCCCCTTCTTGCCACTTGATCCCAAAACGTTCATCGCCAACTAGAAAGTAAAGCACTGTCTTAGCTGAAAACTATTTTGCCATATGGCGCGATGACAAAACATTTGCTAGTCATTGAAGGCACTTGTCACCTCCACACTTTACACCTTCTGATTGACTCTCTTAGCGGGACCCTTCACCTTTGGAGTCAAGCCGATCACCGGCAACACTCATTATCACTACCTTCGCATAGTTCAGTCCCTGGATGCATTGTCTTGAGAACAATTTTTGGTATAATTTCCGGGTTTGTCGTGTTCTACCTTATATTCTACTTTATATACTGTACATATATACTTTGATCTATCTGAAAATATAATGAAAATTAAAAACAGAAACAAAAAAACCAAATAAAATAACAAACAAAAAAAATTTAACGTTTATGAGCAAAACAGAGGTGAAAGCTGGTGGAAGGTCAAGCTCTGGAGGGGTTAAAGTATTTTGATATAAAATCGGCTTTTGCCTGGATGCTGTTAAGCCCCTGTATAATTTTTGTACGGCCATAATTGTTATAATGTTTGGTCCAGCCCCGGCAAAATCGAGAAATAGAAGCAGGACACAGTTCCCCCTACAGCTGCCATTGTGCTGACCCGCCTGGTTTCAATGCACGCCCATTGCAAAAGCAGGGCGTAAAAATAAAACAACATAGCATGGCGGAGCTTGTTACAGGGATTAGCTCCTTGCATAAATGTGTGTCTCGCGTCCCCCATACAATCAGAGTCTCTGCACGTGCGTGCCTCTATTGTCCCGGCTATTGCCAATGCTAGATTGCTAGGTGTTTGAATTGTTCACTATGAAGAGAACGGGGAGCAGGGAGCTTTAGCAGAGCCACACGCGAGATGCCATATTGGGTGCTAGAACCAGCCTAATTTTGATTTGATGGAGGTATGCCAGGTTACTAGAATAGAACTCGCCCGAGGAGCAAAGGCAGGAGGAGGAAGGCACATACTGACAGAATAAAAAGCTCTGGCATTTTACTCCCACTAAAGTACACAAAAAAGTTTTTTTTTTTCTATAGCCTTTTGTTGGTATAGATTAGGTCCTTCCCTGTAATAAGAATAGCAGCGGGTTGTCCCAAGTACACAAAGGTCAGGTTATTATGGCGGCAAGCAAATAATCTTATGTTCTGCTCTGGACAATGCCAAGAGTTGCATTAAAATATAATAATCATTTGTTGTTTTGTACAGGACTAGCAAAATTCGAGCAATTTCCCAAAAGTTTCAAGTTAAAACTCCGAATTTATGTTGGGTATTTGGCTTTGTGTTAGATGCTTTGTATGGGGACTAAGTTGTAAACTTTATGTGAAGCGGGTGAACTTTTCCCGCGACCCTTGGCCAAATCTAGCCAACTCTTACACCTGAATCACAAATGCGCAAAAGTTAAAGAAAGTAAGATAACAAATGGCTATAGGATGTATGGGGAGACAACCCTACAAATCATCAGAAGACACAAAACGTTCCTTAAGAGAAGATCAAGATGGTCTCCAACCATGTTTGGCCTGAGGCCCAATCCTTCCTGCTTTATATATGGTTGTAATTCTTTAAGTTTAAATTTCACAATATTTAAAATAATTTAAAGTTTTTAAAACGTAAAAGATCATTACATTGGAAAAAAGTTAAGAAAAAGAAAAAATTGTGCTATACTAGCTAGTGCTGGTAAGGTAAAACTATTCAGGTCTGAAGGACAAATGTCCAGAATGAAGTGAAAGGAAAATAAGATCAAAAATGGCAACCACACAAATCATCACTGTCAGAAGACCTAAAGAGTAGACCCCAAAGGGTCCTCAAGAGAAGATCCACTCTTACACCTGAATCACAAATGCCCAAAAGTTAAAGAAAGTAAGATAACAAATGGCTATAGGATGTATGTGGAGGCAACCCTACAAATCATCATTGTCAGAAGACCCAAAATGTTCCTTAACCCCTTAAGGACTCAGGGTTTTTCCGTTTTTGCACTTTCGTTTTTTCCTCCTTACCTTTTAAAAATCATAACCCTTTCAATTTTCCACCTAAAAATCCATATTATGGCTTATTTTTTGCGTTGCCAATTCTACTTTGCAGTGACATTAGTCATTTTACCCAAAAATGCACGGCGAAATGGAAAAAAAAATCATTGTGCGACAAAATCGAAAAAAAAAAACCATTTTGTAACTTTTGGGGGCTTCCGTTTCTACGCAGTGCATATTTCGATACAAATTACACCTTATCATTATTCTGTAGGTCCATACGGTTAAAATGATACCCTAATTATATAGGTTTGATTTTGTCGCACTTCTGGAAATTGAAAATTTATACGTTTAAAAATGTCATCTTCTGACCCCTATAACTTTTTTATTTTTCCACGTACAGGGCGGTATGAGGACTCATTTTTTGCGCCGTGATCTGAAGTTTTTATCGGTAGGATTTTTGTTTTGATCGGACTTTTTGATCACTTTTTATTCATTTTTTAATGGTATAAAAAGTGACCAAAATACGCTTTTTTGGACTTTGGAATTTTTTTGCGCGTACGCCATTGACCGTGTGGTTTAATTAATGATATATTTTTATAGTTCGGACATTTACGCACGCGGCGATACCACATATGTTTATTTATTTATTTTTTACACTGTTTTATTTTTTTATGGGAAAAGGGGGGTGATTTAAACTTTTATTAGGGAAGGGGTTAAATGATCTTTATTCACTTTTTTTTCCACTTTTTTTTGCAGTCTATAAGTCCCATAGGGACCTATAACAATGCACACACTGATCATTGTTATCCCATAGGGACCTATAACACTGCACACACTGATCATTGTTATCCTATAGGGACCTATAACACTTTTTTTTTACATTTTTTTTGCAGTGTTATAGGTCCCATAGGGACCTATAACACTGCACACACTGATCTCTCATCCTGATCACAGGCGTGTATTAACACACCTGTGATCAGTGTTATCGGCGCTTGACTGCTCCTGCCTGGATCTCAGGCACGGAGCAGTCATTCGTCGATCGGACACCGAGGAGGCAGGTAAGGGCCCTCCCGTTGTCCGGTCAGCTGTTCGGGACACGGCAGTCCCGAACAGCCCGACTGAGCAGCCGGGTCACTTTCACTTTAGAAGCGGCGGTCAGCTTTGACCGCCGCTTCTAAAGGGTTAATACCGCACATCGCCGCGATCGGTGATGTGTGGTATTAGCCGCGGGTCCCGGCCGTTGATGAGCGCCGGGACTGACGCGATATGAGGCGGGATCGCGGCGCGATCCCGCTTCATATCGCGGGAGCCAGCGCAGGACGTAAATATACGTCCTGCGTCGTTAAGGGGTTAAAGGGGTAGTCCAGGCAAAACCTTTTTTTTATATATATATCAACTGGCTCCGGAAAGTTAAACAGATTTGTAAATTACTTCTATTAAAAAATCTTAATCCTTCCAATAGTTATTAGCTTCTGAAGTTTTCTGTCTAACTGCTCAATGATGATGTCACGTCCCGGGAGCTGTGCATGATGGGAGAATATGCCCATAGGAGCTGGACAGCTCCCGGGACGTGAGTCATCAGAAAGCAGTTAGACAGAAAACAGCAACTCAACTTCAGAAGCTAATAACTATTGGAAGGATTAATATTTTTTAATAGAAGTAATTTACAAATCTGTTTAACTTTCCGGAGCCAGTTGATATATATAAAAAAGTTTTGGCCTGGAATACCCCTTTAAGAGGAGATCAAGATGGTCTCCAACCATGTTTGGCCTGAGGCACAACCCTCCCTGCTTTATATATGATTGTGATTCTTTAAGTTTAAATTTCCCAATATTTAAAATAATGTAAAGTTATAAAAACTCAAAAGATCATTGCAATTGGAAAAAGAAAAAAAAATAGTGCTATACTAGCTAGTGCTGGTAAGGTAAAACCATTCAGGTCTGAATGACAAATGTCCAGAATGAAGAGAAAGGAAAATAAGATAAAAAATGGCAACCACACAAATCATCAATGTCGGAAGACCTAAAGAGTAGACCCCCAAAGGGTCCTCAAGAGAAGATCAAGATGGTCTCCAAGAGGCACAATTCTTACCGCTTCACATTTGGCTTGAGATTCTTTTAAATATCAAACTCATGATATTCAAAATATTTCAAAGTTCAAAAAGCATAAAAAGTCCTTGTGGTTGGAAAAACAAAAAGTAGAAAACGTATTGTTAGTAGTTATTGTTGGTAAGATAAAAATATCCAGGTTTGAATCACAAATGAAAAGAAAGGAAAATAAAGTCAACAAATGGCAACATGATGTATCATCAATGTCAGAAGACCCAAAGAAAAGACATAAAACAGTCCTTAAAGGGGTACTCCACTAGAAAACATCTTCCTTTAAATCAACTGGTGCCAGAAAGTTAAACAGATTTGTAAATTACTTCTATTTAAAAAATCTTCCAGTACTTTTAAGCTGCCGAATGCTCCAGAGAAGTTCTTTTCTTTTTGAATTTCCTTTCTGTCTGACCACAGTGCTCTCTGCTGACACCTCTGTCCATTTCAGGAACTGTCCGGAGCAGGAGAGGTTTGCCATGGGGATTTTCTCCTACTCTGGAAAGTTCCTAAAATAGACAGAGGTGTCAGCAGAGAGCACTGTGGTCAGACAGAAAGGAAATTCAAAAAGAAAAGAACTTCCTCTGTAGTATACAGCAGCTGATAAATACTGAAAGGGTTAAGATTTTTTTAATAGAAGTCATTTACAAACCTGCACAATACGGATAGTCAGCTCACCGGGCACGGCAAAATGATCCTCCAAGTGTAGAAGCATCAACCCGTTTTCTTCTTCTTAATTTACAAATCTGTTTAACTTTCTGACACCAGTTGATTTAAAAGAAAATGTTTTCCAGTGAAGTACCCCTTTAAGAGAAGATCAAGATGGTCTCCAACCATCCTTCCTGCTTCACATATTGGTTACAATTCTTTTCAAGATATGTTTCATGATATTCAAAATATTTTAAAGTTCTAGACGAGAAAACTCAAAACGGTTCTCAAGAAAAGATCAAGATGGTCTCCACCATGTTTGATTGCAGTTCTTAAGATAATATAAATTTCATAATCAAAATGTTTCAAAGTTCAAATTTTTTTTAAAACATTGACATTGGAAAAGCAAAAAAAGAGAAAATGAAATGGGATAACAGTGTCGGTAATGTTAGTAGCATCGATAAGATAAATATACAGTACAGATATGTATCACAAATGATAGATAGCAAAAATCACGCTTAACAACGAGACTGCTATATCCAAAGTATTTTTTAAATCTTTTTCTTCTCATGTATAACATGTATTGAATATTTAGCATGCAGATATACAATGGGTATTCATCCAGTGATAAGTAGCGAACAGTTCATGGATCCGCTATTACCAGGATTTTTCTGCTTCAGCCGAGGTCTCAATCCCTTCTGCCCGAATCCAATGCGTCTCTTCAGGATGGAAAAATCGTCAATTCAACGTACCTGAATGCCGTCCATCAGGCGACGTTTCAGGAGTATTACCCCCCTTTCTAAAGCCTATCTCGTGCACACCCACCACCACATTTCAATACATATGGTTTCTCTCGAGAACTCAATTCTATAAAACAATAAAATCATCAAAGTGTTAAAAAGCAGGATACACACACGTAGAATAGAGCACTCTACTGTAGATAGACATTGAATGAACAATTTTCATTAATTCCTTTCGGAGATAATGTTCCTAAACGCTGAATCAAAAAAACTTCACGTTTCAATCATTTAAGTTTAATGTCCTTCTGTCCTATAGTCTCCACCTCTTCCAATACCATCCACCTTAGATCACACACCTGTGTCCCTTTTAAAAAAAAAGTACCTTGGAACACTTGTTTCTCCATATTTTTCTTTTTCATTGTCGTCTCCCTTAGTAACCTCCATTCTCTTTTTATAATTTCTAATAGCACTTTTATGTTCATTGATTCTCACTCTCATCGTTCTTGACGTTTGTCCCACATATGACATCCCACATGGGCATTTCAACAAATACACCACCCCTTTTGTTTCAAAAGTAAAAAATCCAAAAATTGGAATTTTAGAACCATTGGTGGAATGAGTGACATTATCTCCTTTTATTATTGCATTACAATTTTGACAAGACCTACTAACGTACCTCCATTTTTAGCCCTTAAGAATGTCTGTCTAGAACGTTTCTTCTTTTGAATATCTGATCTTCTAAAAAAAATTAGCAACAGATTTCCCCTTTCTGTACCTAAAAATTGTCTGGTCTATGAACAAACTTCCGTATTTCTCATCAGATTTCAATGATTTCCAATATTTATCTATCACTTTTCTGATAAATTTTGAGTGTCCGTCATATGTGGAAAGAAACATAAATTTATATTTTTTCTTATCCCTTAATTTTTTTATTTGTTCTTTCCTAAGATGTTCTCTGGGTATTTCCTCCACCAGTCTTACTGCTTCTTTTAATTCATCTTCATTATATTATTATGTGAATTTATGTACCATCATATTCTTATTTTTTTTTATATTCTTCATCAGAACTACATATTCTTTTTGCCCTAATTAGTTGTCCCTTAGGTATACCCCTGAACACTTGTGGAGCATGGGCACTTTCTTTAAGAAATATGTTGCAAATTTTTTAATAAGATCAGATATTCAAAAGAAAAAAGTTCTAGACAGATAGACTTAAGGGCTAAAAATAGAGGTACGTTCCCATGTAGGTCTTGTCAAAATTGTTTTGCAATAAAAAAAGGAGATAATGTCACTCATTCCACCAAAGGTTCTAAAATTCCAATTTTTGGATTTTTTATGTGTGAAACAAAAGGGGTGGTGTATTTGTTGAAATGCCCATGTGGGATGTCATATGTGGGACAAATGTCAAGAACGATGAGAGTGAGAATCAATGAACATAAAAGTGCTATTAGAAATTACAAAAAGAGAATGGAGTTTGCTAAGGGAGACGACTATGGAAAAGAAAAATATGAAGAAACAAGTGTTGCAAGGTACTTTTTTGAAAAGGGACACCAGGTGTGTGATCTAAGGGGGATGGTATTGGAAGAGGTGGAGACTATAGGACAGAAGGACATTAAACTTAAATTATTGAAACGACAAGTTTTCTGGATTCAGCGTTTAGAAACATTATCTCCGAAAGGAATTAATGAAAATTGTTAATTCAATGTCTATCTACAGTAGAGTGCTCTATTCTACGTGTGTGTATCCTGCTTTTTAACACTTTGATGATTTTATTGTTTTATAGAATTGAGTTCTCACGAGAAACCATATGTATTGAAATGTGGTGGTGGGTGTGCACGGGATAGGCTTGAGAAAGGGGGGTAATACTCCTGAAACATCGCCTGATGGACGGCACTCTGGTGCGCTGAGCTGCTGATTTTTCCATCCTGAAGAGAAGCATTGGATTCGGGCAGAAGGGATTGAGACCTCGGCTGAAGCAGAAAAATTCTGGTAATAGCGGATCCATGAACTGTTCGCTATTTATCACTGGGTGAATACCCATTGTATATCTGCATGCTAAATATTCAATGCATGTTGTACATGAGTAGAAAAAGATAAAAAAAACTTTGGATATAGCAGTCCCATTGGCGCATTTTTTGCTATCTATGAATTGATGCTTGGAATAAGGAGCTCCTTGATTATTGACGTGTGGGAGACACCCAGGTGCTGGACCTGTGGTCAACAAATGGCAATATGATGTATGGAGACAACCACACAATTCATCAATGTCAGAAGACCCAAAAAGAAGATCAAGAGAAGATCAAGATGGTCTCCAACCATGTTTCTGGCCGAGGCACAAACCTTACTGCTTCATACAGTTATATGGTTTTAATTCTCTTAAATATGAATTTCATGATATTCAAAATATTTCCAAGTTCTAAAAGAAAAAAAAAAAGATGATCCTTAAAGGGGTATACTCCGGCCCTAATACATCTTCTCCCCTATCCAAAGGATAGGGGATAGATGTATGATCGTGGGGGTCCCGCCTCTGGTGAACCCCGCAATCTGTCATTCCGTTCCCACCTTTGTGAGCTCTCCGCAGCGCTGGAGGCTATGAGTGTGAAGCGCGACGACCATGGGCATGACGGGGGTGGAGTTGTGACGTTCTACATTGTGTTCTACATAGGTTTGTATTTGAACAGAGGCGAGTCCAGCGCAGTTGACGTGCAGGTAAACCTGCACCACAAATGCGCTGGATCACCTTCTGTTCAAATTTGGTGTTGTTGTACTTAACCTGTCCATGTGGAGGTAGATCAGATGAGCTGAAGGAGCTGTTTGCATTTAAACATAAGAGAGTCCAGTGCAGTTGACGTGCATTGAATGTGATTGTGGTGTTGTCCTTCATCTGTCCGTGCGCGGGGTGGATCAGGTGAACTGAAGAAGCTCTTTGTTTTGTGTCCTACACAGATTTGTACTTGAACCGAAGAGAGTCCTGCGCAGCCGCACCTCAACTGCGCCAGACACTCTTCTGTACAAATTGTATTGTGGCGGTGTTGTCCTCCATCTATCCATGCGTGGGGTAGATCAGGTGAGCTGTTTGTTTTGTGTTTTACACACATTTTGTAGGTATAGTAATGAAAGTTTCTCCGTACATAGATTTTTTTTTTGTTTGGTAATGCCACGTTTTCGAAGGAAGCCGAAGCACAACGTGCAATCTATACCGCCGTCACGATCACAGGTTTCGGCACCCACATGTTAAACCCAAGGAAGTGATTTATTTTTTTGTTTGTTTTCGTATTTTTTTTACGTCTGTGTCCTCCACGCAGCTTGTCTGTATTTAATAACTCAGCGTCGGGCCAAGCTCTGCACTTTAGTCCCGAGCGCGGTCTACGCTTCGCAATCTCTCAATGTAAAAAGCAAAAAATGAAAACTGTAATTGTCCTTTTCTTAAGCCGCACAGAAAATGATTTACTTAAACAACAGAGTGGGCTTAGGGCAAGGGATTTCCCAGCAGGCACTTGTGCTACCTTTTGTGTCTGTCACATTCACTTAACAATGACAGCGTTTTTTTTAATATAATGAATGATTTCGCTCAGCCACTTATTCTTTTACACGCTGGCTCCTGCAGACCCACTACATGTATTTTAATTTCTATTTCCTAGGCATATTTACGAGGAAAACTACATTTAGATATCAACCTCATTATCTCGAAAGACAAACTGGAAAAAGAAGGCCACTTACTTGTTTCAATTGTCTTTATCAATCTTAAGGCAGAACAAAATAAATAAATAAATGAAAAACAAAAATTTTAAAAACAGAAAAAAAAAACCCTGGGTGTTCTTCGAATTCGTTGTTTGGCTAAAATGACATTCAGTTCCCAAGGTTTAGAGGGAAAATTGGAAACAATTATTTAGACATTCTCCGTAATAGCCACAAAATGGCTGGAATTGGGCCTTGAAGGTACATTGCTGAAATTGTACCCAGTCTCCAGACACAGTTTTCTTTTTTAATTCAAAGTTTTTTATTGGTTTTTCACTTGTTATCAAACGTCACAGAATTAGACAGGAATCCAATCACATTATAAAGAATGAATAGCACAACATTACATCGTAAGATTCCCACTTCTGAGGAAACCATGCTAACATCTGTGAGAATATAGCAAATTGTGGTTAGAACAAAAAATAAAATAACAATAATAATAATAATAAAGGTGTGAGCTACTTTACCAGATCATGTAGCACATCACTCACGGTTCCAAATAGATCAAGAACTAAGTAATAGAACATAATAAGAGTACAGAAGTTCAGACCTAAGTTGTCATCTGCCCAGGTGAGAACACTACGTATAATGGGGAGTTGACATCCAAGATTTCCATCGAGTCAGAAATTTGTCATGTGTATATGTAGCTAAGGAGAAAGCCTTTTCATAGTTACAGATGAGGTTCAAGAGGTTGACTACTTCACTGAGGGAGGGAATTTTTTCCGATTTCCAGTTTCTGACTATATGTAATTTGGCAGCCATATATAAGTGGGCAAGAGGATACCGCACCTCACAAGGGACCGTATCAAAGTTCATGAGGAGAAGGACCTCCTCCGGGGCCAGGGTGTTCGGAGACTGCAGCATTTTGGTGGCTAGCATTTCAATCCCCTTCCATAAATCCTTGAGGCGAGGGCATTCCCATAAAGTGTGAAGGAGTGAGCCCACCCCACCACAACCACGCCAACACAAGTTAGAAACAGTATTGTCAATGAGATGAAGTCTGGAGGGTGTGTAATACCATCTATAAATCGTTTTTGATACAGCTTCCTGGTGGTTCGTCGATCTGAACAGTGTACGTGAATAATTGAGCGCAGTGGACCACTGCTCTATCGTAAAATCCTTCCCCAGATCAGATTCCCACTTTGTCATGTAATGATGTTTGGATAAGGCACATTTATCATGGAGAACATTATAAAAGAAGGTAATACCCTTTTTCGAGTCACCATTTAGATAAGTGAGTATGTCTCTCGGGATCTGGTGTTGGGAAGAGAAGTCTTTAGTCAGCAGACTACGCATTTGTAAGCTTTTATAGAATTCCCTATGGGGAACGTGAAAAGTAGCGTGTAAGGTGGGAAAATGAACATCTCCCTCTGGGGACAGTAGATCTTGGGCATTGTAAATGCCATATGTTTCCCAATGACGAATCTGCAGGTCCGGGATCAGGTATTCTAGGTAGTCAAGTGAGAAGGTCTTAAGAGGGCAGGGGATGCAAAATAACTTTTGACGCAGAGCATACCTCCACGCTGCATCAGATGAAGTTACAGACAGGAGGTGCGACTTGGGGGGCTGTCGACCCCTCAATTGTAATAACATGCGGGATCTCAGAGAGATAGGAAGGGAGGAGTAGGACTCCACCTCCACCCATAATTTTCCAGTATTGTTAGACCACCAATTGGTAATGTGGTCCAAATGGCATGCCATTAGATAGTCCTCCAAGTGCGGTAAGCCGAGGCCCCCCCCTCTCCTATGTAAGGTCATTATGCGTCTAGCAATGCGAGGTCTTCTGTTTTGCCAGATAAATCGTGAGAGGTGTTTGTCAAGGGCAGAGAGATACTTTTTAGGAAGAATAATCGGGATAGTTCTAAACAAGTACAATAGTTTTGGAAGCAGCATCATTTTAAACGTTGCCAGTCGCCCAAACCATGAAGGTATAGATTTGGCATAGTCTTGCATGGAGCTATACAGGGATTGGGCAAGTGGCAAGAAATTGTCATGGAACAGTTTAGTTGTAGGGTGGGTAAGGCGGATACCTAAGTAGGATAGTGCGGAAGGTTGCCAGTCTAACGGAAATTTTTTACGTAGGGAGGAGATAAGGCGGGGATTTAAGGCTACTGGCATAATCTGGGATTTGGATGTATTCAGTTTATAGTAGGAGAGTGCGCTAAATGTCTCTATGGTCGAGAATAGGTGAGGTAAGGAGTCCTCTGCGTCCGTCAAGGTCAGCATCACATCGTCGGCAAAGAGCGCCAGTTTATGTTCAGTCGGTCCTAACCGTATACCTTTGACATTGGGATTCTCTCTAATGGCCTGGGCCAGTGGTTCAATGGATAGTGTGAACAGCAAAGGGGAAAATGGACAACCTTGTCTGGTCCCATTCGACAGGGTGAACTGGTTAGATAGGGCTCCATTGGTGAAAACCTGCGCCGCCGGGTTAGAGTATAATGCTGCAATCGCCGTCACAATGGAGCCCGAAAATCCGTATGAACGGAGCGCTGAGAAAGCATATCGCCAGTTCACCCTATCGAATGCCTTTTCGGCATCCAATGTCAGGAAAACAGACGGGACTTTGTAATGTTCGCAATGTTGGAGAAGAGAGATCACCTTTCTTGTATTATCCGGGGCCTGTCTGCCATTAGTAAACCCCACTTGATCCCTATGTAGCAGTTGGGGAATAATTGGTTTTAGACGTTCCGCTAGTATTTTCGCATAAATTTTCACATCACTGTTAAGCAGCGAAATAGGGCGGAAATTCGATGTCTGTTCAGTACTCTTACCCGGCTTGGGGATGGTTGTGATAAGGGCCGATAACATCTCTTTGGGTAAAGTGCCCGACTCCATCGCCCCACCAAACACCCTCAGCAGGTAAGGGACTAAAATCCCACTAAATTTACGGTAGTATTCGTTAGGCAACCCGTCAGGTCCTGGCGCCTTATTCACTGGGAGCGAGTTGATCGCTTTTAGAATTTCTGCAGGAGTAATCGGTGAATTGAGGGAGTCGAGCACTGGTTTGTCAATTCGAGGGAGCCGTATGGTGGACAAGAAGCTATCAATGGCCTCCTGGGTCGGCTGAGGGGTGTTCAAGTCCGTGTGCAAGTTGTAAAGCTTCTCATAATAATCTCTAAAGGCATTAGCTATACCTCTAGGAGAGGCCACAGGTGTACCTGATAGCGGGTGTTTGATACAAGCTATTCGTTGCTTGAGGTGAGCTGGTTTAATCCTCTTTGCTAATAGAGAACCCGGTTTGTTATCGTGAGAATAGTACTTTAATCTAGTCTTTTTAAAGCTCCTCTCACATTGATACAATAGAAGCCTACGGAGATGCATACGCTCGTTCATCAAATCTGTCAAAGTTTGTTGCGAGGGAACTCCTTTATGTATAGCTTCCAATGCAGCAATGCGGTCAATAGCTGTCGTAATTTGAGTAGTCCGCTGACGTTTGAGGATAGAACCTAACTGTATGAAGGTGCCTCTGATAACTGGCTTATGGGCCAGCCATATCGTGTTTTTGTCAGTAGTAGGAGAATCATTTAGGGAGAAATAGTCTAACAGGGCAGACTCAATTTTCTTGGAGTGTTCTGAATGTGAGATAATGTGTGTGTTCGCCCTCCAAACGAAGTCACTATGTTTTGGAGACTGCTCTGAGAATGATACATTTACAGGTGCATGGTCGCTCCAAGTAATTTGTCCTATGGACGTGTCTAGTGTTTTATCAAGGAGAGACCTGCTCACTAGTATCATATCAATACGTGAGTAAGAGCGAAATCTGGGGGAGAAGTATGTATAATCCCTCTCTGTGGCATGCTGCAGCCTCCAAACATCAAACAAGTCCTGGTCGCCCAGTAGGGAATTAAGGGAGAAAGATCTATGGGAGGATTGATCCGACAGGTCCACACTGGGATTAGAGATCGAATTGAAATCCCCACACACTACGACCTCACCTCTTTTGTGAAGATCAAGGAGTCTGAACACCTTCCTCAGGAACCGATTTTGTCTAGAATTTGGAGCATACAGATTAACAATTGTGTACTCGACATTATCAATATAGCATACCAATAGGACATATCTACTATGTGGGTCAATAATACACTTTGTAATCTGGAAGACAACACTATCTCTAACTGCAATCAGTACACCCCTCTTTTTGGAAGAGTAAGTGGAGTGGATAACATGTGGGTACTTTCTGTGTCGAAGCTGGGGAGTGTTAGTGGAGGACAAGTGCGTTTCTTGAATGCAAGCAATGGTCGCATTGCATCTCTCCAGCTCCTTCCACAGAAACTGCCTCTTGTATGGACTGTTAAGTCCATTCACATTCAATGAAATTACATCAATTCCCATTTTGAGGTTACAGTGTCAACAGTAGTCGACCTCTGAGACGGACAACTAAACTTCCTCCCCACAAGATTAAAAACCCGACTGGTGCCTACAGACACCAGACGGGGATGTCACAACTAACAGCAATGCAATCAGAGATAATAGCAATATGGACTTAGCTATCTGAGTTGAGCAAAATAATAAGAGAGGGAAAAAGGAAGAACCAAATAAGAAAGGTAGTGGACAACTTGGCGGCAAGAATCACAACAAACTATGCCAGCTCTGGGGTAAACGTGGAACAAAAAGGACAATCAATCAAATACAGAAGTCATTCTGCATAGCATCACTTGCTTATCAGGAACTCAGCCATCAGGATCTCTATCAACAGCAGGAGGAGGAGGAGGGCCGGCGCTCAGTGGTTGATTTTCGGAACGTAGGTCGCCTGTAGGTGCATCGTCCAGAAGGCCCCATGACTTAAGCATATCCATGCCCTCATCTACAGAGGAAATGGCATAAGTCTTCCCTTGGCGTACAATCAACAATTTAGTAGGAAACCCCCACCTGTAGGGGACAGTCAGGTCTCGGAGCAGTCCTGTGAGAGGGCTAAGATCCCTCCGGGCCTGTAAAGTTGCTGCAGACAAGTCGGCATACATCCGAATATTGCTGTACGGAACTGGGAGCGAAGGGTGTTTCCTTGAATACTGGAGCAATTTATCCTTAGTTTGAAAGAATGTAAATCTCGCCAGTACATCTCTTGGCAGATCATCAGGCAGCGAGCGCGGCTTAGGCACCCTGTGTGCACGGTCAATGCTGTACTCATAAACTTCCATATCTGGTAATAAATTCCTAGTCAGTTCCTTGACAAATGGCAAGATCTGGGGACCCGTCACGGATTCTGGAATGCCGCGGAATTTAACATTATTACGGCGATTCCGGTCTTCAGAGTCTATGAGTTTAGCTTGTAATGCAGATACTTTATCCTCCAGGGTATCATGAGCCTCCGCCAGAACGTTATGCGTTTCTGCAAATGTCACCATATTGTTTTCTGTGAAGTTCATTTTTTGCTCCAGGACCTGCACAGACGATCTCAATGGGTGCACAATCTGGGTTAGGTCTCTGTGCAGAGAAGTGCGAAACATCAGGAGCATCTCCTTGAGCGTTGTATCGGAGACCACTGTGTTAGAGGTAGGGTACGCCTTAAATAGATCAGGGTCAGGCAAGGTACTCAGGTCCGCACTAGGTAGTGGGTCAGATTGGGTCCCAGGAGACTGCAGTCTAGGGCGCTGTTTCAGCGGGCTAACTTGGGGAGATTCAGGAGGATTCAGCCCTATTTCAACTTCACAAACTCCCTCCCCTCCATTCGCCCAGGGTTCGCTAGTATGGCCGCCTCCCTTCCCCACAGAGAACTCACCAGCCCGCAACGGCACCTGGGCGTCCGGTGAGCTCCAGTGCTCCGGGATCTCGAAGGACAGCCGATGGTTCAGCTTTTGGCGTCTCGGGCCGTCTGGGCTCGTCTGCGGCGTGGTCCCAGAGCTGTAGTCTCTCGCTCTCTCCGCCTGGCTCTGCAGCTGCGACTGTAGGTGAGCGCGGGCCGCGGCGCCATCTTCTCCAGGCCTCTGCCGTTGCATGCCGGCCGGGAAAAAGTGTTGTAGGGGCTTAAATCTTCCCGTTTTAGAGTTCCGCTTTCTGCCCGATGTTGCCATTCTGTTCACCCACACTTTAGGGTAGCTTTTAGTCGCTGGTGGCAGATTTAAATGCTAATAAAGGATGCTTGTGCAGGAGCGCTCTGTTCAAGCAGCCATCTCAGTCAGCGTCCAGACCACGCCCCCCAGACACAGTTTTCTTGAATGTTTTTGCATTGTACAGTCAATAATGACCTTAAGAATTATTATCCTCTTTTCCGGAATTGTCAACGTTGAATTGGCTGGCCGACAAAAGTGGAGCCAGATGATCCTCTATTGAAAATATAAACCATCCCTTAGAGAGTTCTTCATCTATATCCTTAGTCATGATGTCCCACTGACCATTGACTTGCACCTTGTTGTCTTCTAACACAGTAGTGACCTTCAAAAAAACCTGATTTTCAAAAAAAAAAATTAAGTATAAAATAGAAATCTGAGATATAAAGTCTTGCCCAACCCCTTCCCATAGATCAAGTATCAGTCTGAACATAGACCTATCAAACAGCTCCCATGTGGTCACAGCGTGAACCAGTGAATGGTAATGCTCAGCAAGTAGCAAGTCCAAAATATCAATAAAGGAAAAAGCTGCTCTTATCAGTAATTGCCGAAATCTTCTCGTTCTTTATTTAAACGTCCTTACAACATAGCAGGGACAGAGGCATTTTTTTATACTTTTATTACAAACTTTTGAAGTAGGTAAAATACTAAATAAACCAGACTGTTCGAAGTAATATCAGTTTGGCCCAACAATCTTGTCACAACATTGTATGGCCATTGGCCACCACATGTGGGCATGGTTCCACCCACCTGTGGCTACCCCACCAACACATCCTGCCACCTTCAAGTAGGGATTATGGGACAGTCGGCACACAACAGAAAGTAAGCCAGTGGGGAGCAGGGAAAGGTAAAACTTCTTTTGCTCAATGGGGTCTGTTGGGCACAATTGGTGTCTGGCATGAAGCCAGACTGGCACTAACATTATTTTTGTTGTTCTGCTCCTATGGTGGAGTGGGACAATGGAAAAAAATATGATGATCTGAACTGGTATATCATCTCCATTGACTACACAGTTCTTTCCTCAGTGTTTCCTCCCTGACTTACCTGGATTTTACTGTATGACACTGACCACTCTTGTCTTCAAATGCAAAGCAATTTTGCAAAGAAGACCTTGAATATAATCATTTTTAATGCAATGTTGACCTTGAGATGGATTTGTTTATGCTCAAAATAACATAAGTTTACAATAAATACGTTTACAGTAGATTGTATTAAATGAACAGCTTATTCCCCTTCTGAAACCACTCACTTCAGCTCTTTAAATGTAATAGCAATATATATATATATATATATATATATATATATATATATATATATATATTTCTATTACATTTAAAGAGCTGAAGTGAGTAGTTTCAGAAGGGGAATAAGCTGGTTTTCAAAAACACAGAAGTGGTTTATTCACCCACAAGGTACAAGGATGCAAAGTTTCGACCTTCACAGAGGTCTTTCTCAAGCAGAGAAAAACCTATGTGAAGGTTGAAATGTTGCATCCTCGTATGTTATGGGTGAATAAACCACTTCTGTGTTTTTGAAAACCATCTTGTAGTGCCGTCTTCCACTTTTTCTCTGTTTGGAATTTACCTTGGTCTGGTTACCTGGAGACAGAGCACCCACGGACTTTGTATATATATATATATATATATATATATATATATATATATATATATATATATATATATACAGTGGCCCCTCAAGTTACAATATTAATTGGTTCCAGGACAACCATTGTATGTTGAAACCATTGTATGTTGAGACCATAATCTATGGAAACCTGACAATTGGTTCTGAAGCATCTTCAGGGACCTGTACAGTACCCTCAGTGTCCTAAAAAAAAGTAACATGGAGCCGCCCTTACTTGGTGTCCAAAGGAGCAGCTAACTGTGGCATAGAAAAAGAGTAGTACAGAACATGTAGTTCCTCCCTGTACTGTAGGGGGCGCTACCAGACAGTTAGTCAGTGCATGCACTTTAGTAATTCAGGTGTTTTACCAGTAAAGTGCCAATCTGATTGGTCGGTTCTTCCAGCAATTGACACATTTCACAGATCTGGACTGTCTGTAGCATTGTGTGTTGAGTCTGGTTTATAGTTACAATGGTCCAAAAAAGATGATTGTATGTTGAAACTATTGGATGTTGAGGCCATTGTGGTTGAGTTGAGGGATCACTGTATATATATATATATATATTTTATTTATAAAAAAATACTATACTTACCAACCCCTGACCCCATCCCCCCCCCCCCCCCCCCCCGCTTGTCCTACCACAGCTCTGGTTCCTCTTCTTCCTGTCCCCCATGAATCGTTTCTTCATCCTGCTTCAGCCAGTCATTGGCCACAGTTGTGTCCCATCTCGGCCAGTGATTGGCTGAGCGGAAAGGTCCTGCTCCGAGTGCTTGTCTCAGAAGCAGGTTGAAGAGATGAGCGATGGGGAATAGCAAGAAGAAGAACCAAAGCTGCAGCTGGACCAATGGGGGACTGAGAATGGGTAAGTTTATTTTTATTTCTATTTTACTAGGGCCCCGGCATTATATTAATCCTTTTCTACCGTGCTTAAATAACCTTTTAAGTCTTGTTATTCTAAAATGTTGAGTTTGTATGCAAAAGAGAAGAATGCTCAACACTTACTGTATACAACGTCCTTTTAGGTCAAAGCATAGAAGCTGTCAGGCAACCGGAACATGTACTCGTAAGACAAGTTCCTCAGCAATTCAGCACTTTTATTCCAAAACCATAATAAAAACACTGAGCAATTGAGGGAGGGCATGGGTCCGGGAAGGTTATGCATTTCAAATACAACAATGTTTAGATGGAAGAAGATTGTAGAGGGTCGTCCATCACCAGATCTGGATTTTCATGTTAATGTTCGGCTGGTGGGAACTAAAGTTGACCTCACTGCTCACTACTGTTATTGCTATGTAGCATCCCTGACTGCTACCTTGGTGTACTGAGTCAATTCTTTCTGGGTCTGTGATATTGATGAGTCAGGATCCACTTCATCTCCTGAATTGTTTACCAGGCACAGCACCATATATTTTGTAGTGGCTATGCCTGGTACTGCAGCCCTCTGCAGCTCGGTCCTGTACAGGTGCATGGGACTGAGTTGCTATATCAGGCACAGTGGCTACCAAATATACAACTCTGTGGTAAAAAAAAATCAACGGGGCATGGCACTCCCTATAGCAGGTCGAACCACCTCTGACATCGCATTATAATCTGAAGATAGGTTAAAAAAACATTAAGATTTCAAAAACCCCTTTAATAAGAAATTATAACATAAATATAGGCAAATTCAAGAGCTTAGATGAGCTAAGAATCTCACTGTGTAAGTCGAAATATCCTATAAATATATATTTGACTGTAGACTACTTGGTATTCATACCCCTAACTCAGTACTGCCTCCAGTCTTGTTATGGATGAGGCCACAGGGTATGCACACCTGGATTTTGGGATTTTCTGCTGTTTTTCTCTGCAGATCCAATTCTCCTCTCAAGCTATGGCAGGTTGGATGGGAACCATTGGTGGAAGCCATTTTTAGGTCTCTACAGAGATGTCTGACTGGGTGCAAGTCAGAGCTCTGGCTGGGTCACTGAAGGACATTCATAGATTTGTATCTAAGCCGCTCCTGTGTTGTCTTGGTTGTGTTTTTAGGGTCATTGGAGGAGATTTATTAAAACCAGTGTAGAGCAAGAGTGGTGCATTTGCCAATAGCAACCAATCAGATTGCTTCTTTCATTTTTCACAGGCCTCTTTGAAAATGAAAGAAGCAATCTGATTGGTTGTTATTGGTAGCTCAGCAACTTTTCCTCTTGACATGTTTTGATAAATTGCCCCCATTGTCTTGTTGAAAGGTGAACCTTTAGCCTTGTCTAAGATCCAGAGCATTTTGGATCAGGTTTCATTAGGAAAATTCCTGTACTTTCACTGAGCCTTGACCAGTCTCGCTGTCCCAACAGCATGAAGATGCCCCCACATGATCACTGTAGGGATGGTATTGGGCAGGTGATGGGCAGTGCCTGGTTTCCTCCAGAGATGATGCGGCCCCCACCATACTTCACTGTAGGGATGGTATTGGGCAGGTGATGGGTAGTGCCTGGTTTCCTCCAGAGATGATGCGGCCCCCACCATACTTCACTGTAGGGATGGTATTGGGGCAGGTGATGGACAGTGCCTGGTTTCCTCCAGACACAATGCTGCCCCCACCATGATCACTGTAGAGATGGTATTGGGCAGGTGATGGGCAGTGACTGGTTTCCTCCAGACATGATGCTGCCCCCACCATGATCACTGTAGTGATGGTATTGGGCAGGTGATGGGCAGTGCCTGGTTTCCCCCAGACATGATGCTGTCCCCACCATGATCACTGTAGGGATGGTATTGGGCAGGTGATGGGCAGTGACTGGTTTCCTCCAGACATGATGCTGCCCCCACCATGATCACTGTAGTGATGGTATTGGGCAGGTGATGGGCAGTGCCTGGTTTCCTCCAGACATGATGCTGCCCCCACCATGATCACTGTAGGGATAGTATTGGGCAGGTGATGGGCAGTACCTGGTTTCCACCAGACATGATGCTGCCCCCACCATACTTCACTTTAGGGATAGTATTGGGCAGGTGATGGGCAGTACCTGGTTTCCCCCAGACATGATGCTGCCCCCACCATGATCACTGTAGGGATAGTATTGGGCAGGTGATGAGCAGTGCCTGGTTTCCTCCAGACATGATGCTGCCCCCAACATTATCACTGTAGGGATGGTATTGGGCAGGTGATGGGCAGTGCCTGGTTTCCTCCAGACATGATGCTGCCCCCAACATTATCACTGTAGGGATGGTATTGGGCAGGTGATGGGCAGTACCTGGTTTACTCCAGACATGATGCTGCCCCCACCATGATCACTGTAGGGATGGTATTGAGCAGGTGATGGGCAGTGCCTGGTTTACTCCAGACATGATGCTGCCCCCACCATGATCACTGTAGGGATGGTATTGGGCAGGTAATAGGCAGTGCCTGGTTTCCTCTAGACATGATGCTGCCCCCACCATGATCACTGTAGGGATGGTATTGTGCAGGTGATGAGCAGTGCCTGGTTTCCTCAAGACATGATGCTGCCCCCCACCATGATCACTGTAGGGATTGTATTGGACAGGTGATGGGCAGTGCCTGGTTTCCTCCAGACATGATGCTGCCCCCACCATGATCACTGTAGGGATGGTATTGTGCAGGTGATGAGCAGTGCCTGGTTTTCTCAAGACATGATGCTGCCCCCCACCATGATCACTGTAGGGATGGTATTGGACAGGTAATGGGCAGTGCCTGGTTTCCTCCAGACATGATGCTGCCCCCACCATGATAACTGTAGGGAAGGTATTGGGCATGTGATGGGCAGTGCCTGATTTCCTCCAGACATGATGCTGCCCCCAATATGCTTCATTGTAGGGCCTCCACACAATCCTGTCTCTGAACTCTACAGGCAGTTCTTTCTCCCTCATGACTTGGTCTTTGCTCTGATATACATTGTCAGCTGTGAGACCTTATACAGACAGGGCTGTGTCTTTCCCAAATCCTGTCCAATTAGATGAATTTACCACCGGGTACTCCATCCAAGGTGGAGAAACATCTCAGAGAGGATCAAGAGAAATGGGAGGAGCCAGAGCTAAATTTTAAGTGTCGTAGCAAACGGTCTGAATACTTATGTCCATACAAAATCTTAGTTTTATTATTTTTTATTTTAAATACACATTCTCATTTAGTGCAGAATGATGGGGGGGGGGGGGGGGGTTAGTTCAACACAAGGCTACAACATAACAAAATGTGAAATTAGGGTCTAACAATTTTCAAAATACATTGATATCTACCTGTCTATCTATCTATCTATCTATCTATCTATCTATCTATCTATCTATATATATATATATATAGATATATATAATTTGTTGTAGAATGGGACCCTTCAAATAGTCTTTCCCGCAAGAAAACTGACCGAAACAGGCAGGTGTCACAGTTTAGTAGTTTTAGGTTTATTGTAAAAATTCACATACAGAAATGGGTTCCGCTTGCAGCATGCGGTATAGCAGAAACGTCCATGTCCTTCACATCAGGTTCTCTGTACAACTTCTGAGCTTCTCGCCCAACCTGGCACAATCAGTCCCAAAGTCAGTCTTTTTGGTGCAGTGTATCAGTATCCAACATACCACAGACAAGCTAATATGCTTCAGAGCAACTCCTCTCTGCTGCTCTCCGGTGGTCATGGCTGTCACGCCCCCTCCCATAGACTTGCATTGAGGGGGCAGGGCTATGACATCACAAGCTCCCGTCGCTGGCTCCAGCGTTCGGAACAGTTTGTTCCAAACGCCGAGCAGCAGAGTACCCCTTTAAAGGGGTATTCTGGGCAAATTTTTTTTAGCCCCTATCCAAAGGATAGGGGATAAGATGTCTGGTTGCGGGGGGTTTGCTGCTGAGTCCCCCCCTCGATCTCCCTGCAGCACCCGCATTCTATGCAGGTGCTGAATATCCAGTTTCGGAAACCTCCGGGTTTCCGGGACTAGGGACGTGACGTCATGCCCCCTCCCATAGACATGAATGGAGGGGGCGTGGCGTGACGTCACGTCCCCAGTCCAGGAAACCCGGAGGTTTCTCAAACTGGAGATTCAGCACCCGCATAGAATGCGGGTGCTGCAGGGAGATCGCGAGAGGTCTCAGCAGCGGGCCCCCCGCGATCAGACATCTTATCTTCTATCCTTTGGATAGGGGATAAAATGTTTTTGCCCGGAATACCCCTTTAAGTCCCTGAGGTCAGAAGCCTCAATGATATATATAGTGCCAAGGGAAGTGCTGACTCTCATCTCTCATTCAAGAAATAATTTTTCAAGCAAAAATGTAAAAAAAAATGTCCTCTGCTCCAGAAGAGAACTATCTTATACTAGCCAAGCTATATTGTGACCTATCTGTTTCTGGGGTCTTGCTCTGCATCACTACAAAGCATTGTATAGGTTGGCTAGTGAGACGCCTTAGACACAGCTTGGGGTATTGGTTTTCATTAAAGAGATCAGTAATTTATGGAAACTTTAGTTCAGGCAATGCCTTATGGGGGAAAAAAAAGTATGCAAATTTGTTCTTCTCCATAAGGAAGAAAACTATCTAGTATCAGTCAAACCAGAGTCTTCCACAAAAGGAAGAGCTCTCCATCTGCAGACAGCTGTTTCGTGTTCTTCAGACAGCTGTTTTGAGTTCTTCAGACAGCTGTTTTGTGTTCTTCAGACAGCTGTTTTGTGTTCTTCAGACAGCTGTTTAGTGTTCTTCAGACAGCTGTTTCGTGTTCTTCAGACAGCTGTTTCGTGTTCTTCAGACAGCTGTTTTGTGTTCTGCAGACAGCTGTTTCAGGTTCTTGTCCCTTGTTGATACAGAGTAGGGTATTGATTGGCTACTGGGGAAGTGGGGGCTGAAGAGAGATCAGTGGTGTATGGAGACTCCTTTTTCAGGCAATGCTCCATGGGAAAAATACTATGCCGTAATATAAGCTTCTGTGGAAACACTTTAGTATTCAGTTCAATGTTGGAGCCACGGAAGGGGGTGATTAGGTGATGTTTTAGCTCATTACCTACTGAACCGCTTTCCGCTTATGGCCACTAATATATTTGCATTATAGTCTGTAGAACGGTATAGTTCATTTACATAATTGAAGTCGGACGTATATCCATGGAGCGGTGCAGAGGCTGTTTTGTAAATGGATTGAGAGCGACTGTGCGACTCCAGAGAAAATCCAGCTCTTTAATGCCTCAGCTGATTAAGGAACCATGCCGAGAACCTGCCTCTCCGGCCGGAGGGAGATAATGGTCCATTTTGTTGTAAGAATCACACGGCGCGGACAATACTATGTCGTACATTCCTATTGATTTGTTATAACTGCAGCACCGCACAGCCAAATAGCAACTTCAGGCCTCCGAGCGGCCGCTATTGTTCCAGATATTGAGTCGTAAATTGTGCTCAGTCATAAAACAAGGCAGCGCGTCTCGATCTGTTAGTGGATGTTATCAGGACTTCAAAGAAATACACAAAGGACATTATATATATATATATATAAATATATATATATATATATATATATATAAAACTCAACGTATGTATGTACGTATGTATGTATGTATGTTCCACAAAAACTTTCAAATGGCTAAAGATATTAACATGAAACTTGGCCACATGTTACTTATATGTCAGCAACAAACATAGGATAGGTGATTTAACCCTTACTCACCCCCATTTGCCAGGGGCGGGGCTTATGTTTAAAGTCCCATACAAGTCAATGGTAAATATGTTACTGCATAACTTCCAAACGGCTGGAGATATTTCAATAGTACTTGGTCACATGTTACTTATATGTCCACTTAAAATATAGGACTTAAAATATAGGATAGTTAATTTAACCCTTAACTACCCCCATTTGTGAGGGTCGGGGTTTTTGTTTAAAGTCCCATGCAAATCAATGGGAAATGTATGTTCCCATATAATTTCTGTACGACTGGAGATTTTTCAATACCTGGTACACATATTACGGGTCGGGATATGAGGACGGGATGGGAGGTCGGGATGGGAGGTCGGGATAGGAGGACGGGATAGGAGGACGGGATATGAGGATGGGATAGGAGGTTGATATAGGAGGTCGAGATAGGAGGTCGGGATAGGAGGTCAAGATAGGAGGGCGGGTTAAGAGGTCAAGATAGGAGGACGGGATAGGAGGTCAAGATAGGTGGTCGAGATATGAGGACTGGAAAGGAGGTCGGGATAGGAGGACGGGATAGGAGGTCTAGATAGGAGGTCTGGATAGGAGGATGGGATAGGAGGTCGAGATAGGAGGTCAAGATATGAGGACGGGAAAGGAGGACGGGAAAGGAGGTCGGGATAGGAGGACGGGATAGGAGGACGGGATAGGAGGTTGAGATAGGAGGCCGAGAAAGGACAACGGGATAGGAGGTCAGGATAGAAGGTCGGGATAGGAGCTCGAGATAGGAGGACTGGATAGGAGGGCTGGATAGGAGGACGGGATATCAGGACGGTATAGGAGGTTGGGACAGGAACCCCAACAAGGATTAGGAAGGAAAAACCGGGCAACGCCGGGTACTCAGCTAATATATATATATATATATATATATATATATATATCTATATATGAAACTCAATGGGGGACATGTATCATTATTTGTTTATGGTAGAAGCAGTTTACCCCTTTTGCCGAATTCTAAATTATGCGCAGAAGGGCTAAATTTACCAATCAAGCGCAAAGAGTTTCATAAATTGCATCAATCCACTCTTTGAAAAATGAAATCGATGATTCAGAGAATCTTGCTACGTGCAGTCCAAGATGGCTTATATTTGCATTAAAAATAATGTAATTGCGCAAGATTTCTGTGGGTAAATGAAATGTACACAGTTAATAAATTCGTGTGTACAACATATGTCATTCCAAGGTACACCGAAACCTACTCATCTGGAGGAAATACTCCTCCAGAATGTACGCAAAAAAAGACGCAAAAGGAAAGCTTGCGCAAAAATGTAAACACAAAACAGGGGTAAAATCTTTGATACATGTCCCACAATGAGTGTGTGCATGTATGTTCCAACATCTCATCTAAATGGCTGGAGATATTGTGATTGTCACATGTTACATATATGTCAAATAGAAATATACTGCATGATAGTTAAATCAACCGTAACCCAATGCCATTTGCCAGGGTCGGGGTTTTTGTCTAAAGTCCCATGCAAGTCTATGGGACTTCTGGTACCTTATTCCACAAGCTCTGCTCTGCATCTCCTGGTGTGTGTGTCGGTCCAGCTTGCTATCCCCTGCTACAAGCCAAACAGACCCACAATCCATGCCCCTCCTACAAGCAGCTGCACTTATATTTCCGGCCCTTTTATTCTTTTTCAGCTCAGCCCCACCTTACTCTATAAGGTCCGCATCTCTGGGTGAATGTGTTAGTCAGGCTTGTAAGCCCCTCCCACAAGCCACATCCCCCACAAAGCCACGAGGACAGTATGTGAGATATAGGGAAGGGATATGAGGACGGGATATGAGGTCAGGCTTTGAGGACGGGATAGTAGGACAGGATATGAGGATGGGATATGAGGATGAGATATGAGGATGGGATATGAGAATGACATATGAGGACGAGATATGAGGATGGGATATGAGGTCAGGCTTTGAGGACGGGATAGTAGGACAGGATAAGAGGATGGGAGATGAGGACAGGATATGAGGATGGGATATGAGAGATATGAGGACTGGATATGAGGACAAGATATGAGGACCGGATATGAGATCGGGATATGAGGACGAGATATGAGGACAGGATATGATGACGAGATATGAGGACAGGATATGAGATCGGGCATATGAGGACAAGATATGAGATCGGGCATATGAGGATGGGATATGAGGACAGGATATGAGAATGACATATGAGGACGAGATATGAGGACAGGATATGAGGTCGGGCTTTGAGGACGGGATAGTAGGACAGGATTTGAGGATGGGATATGAGGATGGGATATGAGGACGGATATGAGGACAGGATATGAGGATGAGATATGAGGATGGGATATGAACAGGGGATATGAGGACAGGATATGAGGACGGATATGAGGACGGGATATGAGGATGAGATATGAAGACGGGATATGAGATTGGGGATATGAGGATGGGATATGAGATCGGGCATATGAGGACAAGATATGAGGATGGGATATGAGGTTGGGCTTTGAGGACGGGATAGTAGGATGGGATATGAAGACAGGTTAAGAGGTCAGGATATGAGCACGAGAAATGAGGACAGGATGTGAGGATGTGATATAAGGGTTGGGATGTGAGGTCTGGATATGAAGTTGGGATTTATGGACTGGATATGAAGACAAAATATTAAGGTGGGATATGAACATGATTTATTAGGATTGGATATGAGGATGAGATATGAGGACAGATATAAAGGGTTACTTTGTTTGTTTACTAAACTTTACAAGGCTCATTCAATAGCACAGACCATTTTTGGTGAACATCTCTGGTGCGATGACTTTGGCCCCACAAGAGATAGTATCAGTCAAGAACAAGCGTTTTCTCATTTGTCTGCCAGTGGGGAGATTTTTGTGACTGAGCATTCCTAGAAACACTCATTTAGCAAAAAGACATTAAAGGGGTACTCCGCCGCACATATTTTATCCCCTATCCAAAGGATAGGGCATAAGATGTTAGATTGCGGGGGTCTCGCCAATAGGGACCCCTGCGATCTTGCCACTAGGGACCCCTGCGATCCTTTGGATAGGGAATAACATGTGTGTGGTGAAGCACCCCTTTAAGAGTCTTCGCCTAAGGGGCTGGACTATCTTGATAAATCCATTGGATTGCTGAAGAAATACAATGTTCTACCGAAATAAAACTGATTATATCATCAGTATGATGCTTCCATGGGTGGATTCCACCAGTAGGTGTGAGGCATACCCCACACACATCACACCCTGTCAATTTTTAGGGTGACCGGCCAACCAAAGACATGGCGGGGGGGGGGGGGGATTGTTCATTTTGAGTTTCAACTTCCCGATCCTTTTGATCCTGAAAAGATAAGCCACCACCAGAATGGTCTGCAGTGGCTCATTCCCCTTCTCTCCATTCAGAACACATGATCACTTGGCCGTGCCAAATGTCCTTGTGTGTTGATGGACAGAGAAAGATGTTGACCGTACTATTGTTTGGCCCTTAGAAAACATATGTGTACGCCAGTTTAACCTATGAAATTGCTAGCTACAGTTCCGAGTCAAAACATTGACCCACATTTACAAGGCAGTTTATGGCTGTTTTTGGCATAGCCTATTTTTAAATCATTGCTCACACAAACTTTGTGCTTTTTCTTGGCACTTGCAAGCTTTTGGAACTGCTGAGGGAAGTTTACTGATTTCTTAAAGGGGTACTCTGGCCCTAAGACATCTTATCCCCTATCCAAGAGATAGGGGATAAGATGTCTGATTGCAGGGGTCCCGCCGCTGGGGACCCCCGCAATCTCTCATGCAGCACCCATCTGTCTCAGCTACACGAAGAGATGATCGCTCCGTGTCGGAATCCTCACGACCACGTGGCCGGAGTATCGTGACGTCACGACTCCGCCCCCTTGTGACATTACGCCCCCTCCCATAGACTTGCATTGAAGGGGAGGGGCGTGATGTCACAATGGGCAGAGTCGTGATGTCACAATACTCCGGCCCCATGGTCGTGAGGCTTCAGACACGGAGCGTTCATCGTTTCATGCAGCTGAGACAGGTGGATGCTGCATGAGAGATTGCGGGGGGTCCCTATCCTTATCCCTATCCTTTGCATGGAGGAAAATATGTCTTAGGGCCAGAGTACCCCTTTAAGAAGAAAGCAAGAAAACCTACATAGAAGATGGAGGTCTGTACATTTTTTATTTTTTTGGATGGTTGGATGACCTCGACAATTACGTAACTTGGAGAATGTTTTTGACATTTTTTATTGGTCATAAATTTGTAGCAACTAGGATGAGGTTATACATATATTACAACACTGTGACCCTCTGGTCAATGTATTGTGTAAGTAAAGAAGAAAAAACGATTCTGCTATTCTATTCTGTTATTAATGAGAGGTGGAGATCTGGAACTGGAGCTTGGAATCAGAATTAAAGCATAACATGTCCGTAATAGACCAATGTCCCGATGATGTTTTCCTCTACCCTATAGGCACCTCCTGAATTTTACAGAATACAGAAGTGCTGCAAAGATCCATAGGGACGTGCACAGACATTTTGGGGGTGGGGGGGGGGGCAGGAACTGAACTTAAAAAAAAGGTAACTTCTTATAATTATTTATAAAAATGCCCACATAATGATGCCAGACTGCCCAGGGCACTTATAGGAGGAACATCAAAAGGGCAGGGGCTCAAGCCTCCTTTCTAGTCAACCTGTGCACGTCCCTGAATATCCATGTCAACCATGGCACTTGTAAAATGGTTTTGGTTGATCACCGGGGACCTATTTGTACAAAAGGTCCAACCATATTAAAGATAGGCTGTCAGACCATAAGGAAATAATGGTAGCAAGATAAGGTACTGAAACCTGGTACAACAGGTAACATGACTGCAGTGTTAAGTTTAAGCAGCTAGACCTACAGAATTAGGGCATAATAAGGAGGTTGGGTCTAGGGTTCAAGGATATCGTAACGAACCATATAGAACACCATTTATTGAGGACATTTAAAGGTCTTTCTATCTGTAAGCCTTTGTTTCCCAACTAGCATGTTGCACGTTTTTTCTCGAGTTGACAGATCCATTGTCCTGCCCCATTTGGCCATATGAAGATTCGGAGGAGACGTAGGGTGCATCCAACTTCTTGCATCCAGAATTGTCATCCTATGCGGCTCTGAATTGCCTAGTCATATGTGAACTCATACTTTAAAGGGGTACTCCGCCCCTAGACATCTTATCTCCTATCCAAAGGATAAGATGTCTGATTACGGGGGTCCCATTGCTGGGACCCCCGTGATCTCTGTGCAGCACACGGCTTTGTTTATAATGCTTGGAGCGGGCGGTTGGGGTTGTGATGTCATGGCCACGCCCCTTGCAATATCACACCATGCCCCCTCAATGCAAGTCTATGGGAGGGGGCGTGGTGGCCACCACGCCCCCTCCCATAGACGTGCATTGAGGGGGCATGGTGTGATGTCATGAGGGGCATGGCCGTTACCTCACGACCCTCCGCCGCCCACTCCAAGCATTTGGAACAAAATGTTCCAAACGCTGGGGCCGCGGAGTACCCCTTTAAGGTTTTAGTAGCCATCGGAAATCTGTCAATGGCTCCAGACTAAATGCTAAGTGTATCTACTGAGGAACATAGACAACAACCACAGGTAATGGAACATGGCCACCAGCCATAGATCTTGGTATGGAAATACCTACAAATTAACTAAAAAGGCAACGTTATACAGGGGGAATGTTAGGGGAGCAAATCTATAATATTGCTCAATATTTCCTCCAACGAGAAGATAAGAGGTTCTACACAGACTGATAATCTGGAACCTTCGATAATACAGGGATGAGGGTCATTGATAGGTCTACAAAAGAACCAGGGCTAGAGCCCATAGACCAGCCATGCCCCTAACCATACCCTCAGACGCACCCTAACAACACTCTCAGAAACGCCCCCAACTACACCCTCAGATATGCCTCTAATCACACCCAGTCTCCTTTAATATTCTCCCACTACTGTACACAAAACTCTGCACATATGCGACCAACACTCCATTCATGGTTTATAGAGCAGTGCCTCTCCATAAATTCTATAAATTGAGTTGATCAGTCTGGCCCCATTTGGTGTGCCTATGTGCGGCACATACTTTTACAGAAGCCACCGCTGACTTAAAGCAGTAGTGGCAATAATAAAATTTTTTTTAAAAAGGGCAGCCTGTTACCTGAGGCTATAGGCACCAGACCCTGGGCTACAGCCCCTTTAGCCCCCTCCTATCAATGCCTCTTCCAGGGATCTTACTGTATAATATTTCTTGTATAGGATTTTTACAAATAAGTAGTCTTCTTTGACAGATTCTATTTCTGGCTTAGAATCTCTGGAGCTTTTACATCTGCATGCCTCCATTGTCCAGCCACGTCTCCTGTAAATGTGGCCCAGGCTATTGTTTGACCCTCTCTGTTCTGACTGCCTTTCAGAGCAGAGAAGTGAATGATGACTAAAAGGGTGAGACTTTCTCCTTCCTGAATAAATCCCATTTGCACCGAGGCTTTTCCAGAATGGAAGCTGGCCTGCTGGGAGTACATAAAGTATGACATGAATGGCTGTCCCCGGCAGACGGGATAATTAACTGCGGCATGAAAGACCCCGCGTTCTGCGCCTAATATGGGAATTCAGGTGGTCTCCGCTAAAATCACCAAAATTATACGAAATGAAGAATCCCTGTTCCCAATGTACAGAGCTTATACGTGTATATGGCATAAGATATGTATATTTTAGATCTATAATCTCACATACTCCTTACTAGGAGCTACCTAAGATGGAAAGGTGAGGGCAGCACCTTGATGGAGACCATCGGTGCATGTATTCTGGAGTTTATGGTCTGACTTGCCTCCACGTAGAGATAGCCAACAGAAGGAGCAGGGATTGGTAAAAGCTCTCACATGACTATGTGTTTATTGCCAACATCACTATTGATGTGTTAGCAGAAATGTGGCTGACAACTACAACTATTAAGGGGTACTCCAGTATCAGAAAATTGTATTGAAAAAAGATGATCACCACAAGATATATAACTTAATAATATAGTGTTATCACAAACTCTACTGGCTTCAGCATGTCTTTGTGTGATTCTCTTCTGATAGGAAGTTGTTTAGACTTCACATTGTCACTGTGGTGTTGTCTCAGCAGCTCCCTGGCTCCTCCCTCTCTTCTGATAGGAAGTTATTTAGACTTCACATTGTCACTGTGGTGTTGTCTCAGCAGCTCCCTGGCTCCTCCCTCTCTTCTGATAGGAAGTTGTGTAGTCCTCTCATTGTCAGTGTTGTGCTGTCTGAGCAGCTCCCTGACTCCTCCCTCTCTTCTTCTAGGAAGTTGTGTAGTCCTCTCATTATCAGTGTGTTGTTGTCTCAGCAGATCATTGACTCCTTCCTCTCTCCTGATAGGAAGTTGTGGAGTCCTCTCTTTGTCAGTGTTGTGCTTTCTGAGCAGCTCCCTGGCTCCTCCCTCTCTCCTGATAGGAAGTTGTGCAGTCCTCTCATTGTCAATGGGGCGTTGTCTCCAGCTTCCCGGCTCCTCTCTCTCTCTCTCTCAAGACAATGTATAATCCTCTGCTGTCTCAGGGGATGTGGCCATATGTTTTCTCTAAGGTAAAGCCCCACCCTCTTAGCAATGTCATCACCTCTGACCATCTCCCTGTCATATATACATATACATTTATATCTTTATAGGGACATTTAGGAAATAATGAGTTGTATTTACAGCATTCTGCCTGAATAATGTTACATACAGAGGAGCAGACAGGGAATAAATAACAGGTGCTGCATCTTCACTGATTGTATGATTGCCATGCAATAAGATGTTCTGCAGCAGCTTTTGGCAGGAATGCTGTGGCAGGGAAGTAGGCAGGGTGGGTTGACTGTGATGAAAAGCTGAGGGAAAGCAATGAATTCTGGGAATTGGAATGCTCAGCGACTGCTCATCCAGGTAATACAATCCGGAAGGGGGGTTTCAGAACTGAGGCAGACAGGTAAGCAATGCTAAATGCTTCTATAGCATTTTTATTTTGACCCGACGTCGTAATACCCCTTAAATGGTTAGTCTCTTAAAGGGATTCCCCAGTTTCCTCAGGAAATATTTATGTAACAGTGGTTGGAGCAGAGTTTCAATACCTCACAGCCTGAGGACAGGTGTTATGTTTTTGTTTTCCTGGATAACCCCTTTAACTACAGTATTTTTCTAGTATGCTGTCTAATTTGCAGTAGCACATTTTACCACAAATACCTTTCATAGACACCAAGAAAACAGCGCCCCCATCCCATCGCCACTGGACCTCTCATTCTCAGAGTAAATCCACACGTGGTGGAAATGCTGTAGATTTGCACAGGTTATAGTCTTAGCACTGGAGTATCCCTTTAAACCCACTGTGGAATACAATGTCCAGAATGTGGTTAAGATGCTACACATGTAATTCAGTGATATAATCCTGGTCCACAACCCCAATGTTAGTGGTACTCACCTGGGGTATGGCTTGATATATGTATATCACCCCTCTGCTTGGGGTCAGATGATCTCGGGCTGCAGCCTGCAGGGTCTGGCCGGGTACTCGGTAAGAGGCCGGCAGAAGACGTGGAAATAGTGCAAAAAGTAAAAAGTGGCCTGCTATGGCACTGCCTTATAGAGATCGGAATGTAGGTTTAGTCTTTTAAGTATAAAAGCTCATTTATTATTAATAAATTGAGATACAGACATGAAAAACGTGTTTTGGTGGTAAGTTCCCCCTTTTTTTAATTGCAAAAATACAGTGTCAACTTTTGCAACTGAAAAAGGGGGAACTTACCCCCGAAATGCGTTTTGCATGTCTGTATCTCAATTTATTAATAATAAATGAGATTTTATACTGAAAAGACTGAACCTACATTTCGATCTCTATAAGGCAGCGCCGTATCCATACGCCCTCAGTCCTTAAGGACTCGGGATGCAGGGCGTATGCATACGCCCTGTGTCCTGAACAGGTTAAACAGATTTGTAAATTACTTTACTTTACAATTACTTTACTTTAGATTTGTAAATTACTATTAAAAAGTTGAGTTGTTGTTTTCTGTCTGGTAACAGTGCTCTCTGCTGACATCTCTGTCTGTCTCGGGAACTGCACAGAGTAGAAGAGGTTTGCTATGGGGATTTGCCTTTAAACAGGGCGGTACCCGAGACACGTTTCATCAGAGAGCAGTTAGACTGAAAAGAGCAACTCAACTTCATCAGCTCATAAGTACTAACAGGATTAAGATTTTTTAATAGAAGTAATTTACAAATCTGTTTAACTTTCTGGAGCCAGTTGATATATATAAAAAAAGTTTTTTTTTCCTGGATAACCCCTTTAACCCCTTAAGGACGCAGGACGTACTCAAACGGCCCATTTTCCGAGTCCTTAAGGACTCAGGACATTTGAGTACGTCCTGTCAAATCCCGACCCCCTCCCGCTAGCCGGAGGGGAGCCGGTGCCCGATGCCTGCTGAAATCGTTCAGCAGGCATCGCGGCATATTGCCCAGGGGGGTCATGATGACCCCCCATGTCGGAGATGGCCGCGGATCGCTGGACAATTCAGCCCAGCGATCTGCGGCAGATTCCGGGTCAATCGGGTCTCAAGTGACCCGGTGACCCGGAATTACAGGCTGTCTCTGACGGCCCCGAACAGCCATAGCCAGCAGGGGAGAGGTGGCACTTGTGCCACCTCACGATTGCCCTGATTCGTCGGCCGGTTTACCGGCCGACCAATCAGGGCACCTGCTGCGGGTGTCACTCCCGCAACCCGCTCCGCCCCATTTCCGGAGCACGTGAGCGGGTGTGGGAAGAAGACCTCGGGAGCTGGGGACCCCGATCCCCGGCGTCAATGTTGGGATCGGGGCCCCAGGAGCTGCAGCGGCGGCGACATGTGTGCGGGAGCAGCAGTAGGTGGTGAGTGACAGCCTCCTGCTGTTGCTTAACAACAGCTCCCAGCATGCAAAAAGGGCATGCTGGGAGCTGTAGTTATGCAACAGCAGGAGGCAGACCACCACAACTCCCAGCATTCCCTTATGGGCATGCTGGGACTTATAGTTTTGCAACAGCTGGAGGCACATTTTTTCTATGGAAAAGTGTACCTTCAGCTGTTGTATAACTACAACTCCCAGCTGCACAAACAGCTAAAGTGCATGCTGGGAGTTGTAGTGGTGCATCTGCTGGTTGCATAACTACAACTCCTAACATGCCCGTTGGCTGTCGGTGATTGCTGAGAGTTGTAGTTTTGCAACAGCTGAAGGCACACTGGTTGGGAAACACTGAGTTAAGTAGCAAACCAGTGTGCCTCCAGCTGTTGCATAACTGCAACTCCCAGCATGCACTAATAGACCGTACATGCTGGGAGTTGTAGTTTTGCAACAGCTGGATGTTCCCCCCTCCCCAATGTGAATGTACAGGGTACACTCACATGGGTGGAGGTTTACAGTAAGTATCCGGCTGCAAGTTTGAGCTGCGGCATATTTTCTGCCGCAGCTCAAACTGCCAGCGAGAAACTACTGTGAACCCCCGCCCGTGCGACTGTACCCTAAAAACACTACACTACACTAACACAAAATAAAATAAAAAGTAAAAAACACTACATATACACATACCCCTACACAGCCCCCCTCCCCTCCCCAATAAAAATGAAAAATGTCTGGTAAGCCACTGCTTCCAAAACGGAGCCTCCAGCTGTTGCAAAACAACAACTCCCAGTATTGTCAGACAGCCGTTGACTGTCCAGGCATGCTGGGAGTTTTACAACAGCTGGAGGCACCCTGTTTGGGAATCACTGGCGTAGAATTCCCCTATGTCACTCCTATGCAAGTCCCTAATTTAGGCCTCAAATGCGCATGGCGCTCTCTCATTTTGGAGCCCTGTCGTATTTCAAGGCAACAGTTTAGGGTCACATATGGGGTATCGCCGTACTCGGGAGAAATTGTGTTACAAATTTTGGGGGGTATTTTCTGCTATTACCCTTTCTAAAAAATGTAACATTTTTGGGAAACCAAGCATTTTAGGTAAAAAAAATTTTTTTTTTACATATGCAAAAGTCATGAAACCCCTGTGGGGTATAAAGGTTCACATTACCCCTTGTTACGTTCCCCGTGGGGTCTAGTTTCCAAAATGGTATGCCATGTGTTTTTTTTTTTTTTTGCTGTTCTTGCACCATAGGGGCTTCCTAAATGCGGCATGCCCCCAGAGCAAAATTTGCTTTCAAAACGCCAAATGTGACTCCTTCACTTCTGAGACCTGTAGTGCGCCAGCAGAGCACTTTTCACCCCCATATGGGGTGTTTTCTGAATCGGGAGAAATTGGGCTTCAAATTTAGGGAGCTATTTTCTGCTATTACCCTTTTTAAAAATGTAAAATTTTTGGGAAACCAAGCATTTTAGGTAAAAAAACAATTATTATTTTTTACATATGCAAAAGTCGTGAAACACCTTGTTACGTTCCCCGAGGGGTATAGTTTCCAAAATGGTATGCCATGTGTTTTTTTTTTTTGTTTTTTTTTTGCTGTTCTGGCACCATAGGGGCTTCCTAAAGGTGACATGCCCCCCAAAAACCATTTGTCGCTCCTTCCCTTCTGAGCCCTCTACTGCGCCCGCCGAAACACTTTACATAGACATATGAGGTATGCCCTTACTCGAGAGAAATTGGGTTTCAAAGAAAAGTAAAAATTTTCTCATTTTTACCCCTTGCAAAAATTCTAAAATTGGGTCTACAAGAACATGCTAGTGTAAAAAATGAAGATTTTGAATTTTCTCCTTCACTTTGCTGCTATTCCTGTGAAACACCTAAAGGGTTAACACACTTACTGAATGTCATTTTGAATACTTTGAGGGGTGCAGTTTTTATAATGGGGTCATTTGTGGGGTATTTCTAATATGAAGACCCTTCAAATCCACTTCAAAACTGAACTGGTCCCTGATGGTATGAGTTTGAAAATTTTGTGAAAAATGTGAAAATTGCTGCTGAACTTTGAAGCCCTCTGGTGTCTTCCAAAAGTAAAAACTCATAAATTTTATGATGCAAACATAAAGTAGACATATTGTATATGTGAACCCAAATTTATTTTATTTTGAATATCCATTTTCCTTACAAGCAGAGAGCTTCAAAGTTAGAAAAATGCCAAATTTTCATTTTTTCATCAAATTTGGGGATTTTTCACCAAGAAAGGATGCAATTTCCCACAAAAAATGTACCACTATATTAAAGTAGAATATGTCACGAAAAAACAGTCTCGGAATCAGAATGATAAGTAAAAGCATTCCAGAGTTATTAATGTTTAAAGTGACAGTGGTCAGAATTGCAAAAAATGGCCGAGTCCTTAAGGTGAAAAAGGGCTAAGTCCTTAAGGGGTTAATAAAGAGTGGTAGCCCCACATCAGTTGCCTTCAATGCATTTTCCCCAGAAAACCCCATTAAGGGTTGCTTGGCAACCAATACAATGTATCCTCTTGTCTTAGGGACAATGAGTATTTGTAGAGGTAGGTACGGGACTTTTGACACTGCCTCTTCATACACCCACTTGTTTTAGATCTCTCTTAGTCAAGTGGAAGAATGGGAAGACCATGCAAGAAATTCTTGAGCTTCACGATAAAATTTAAAGATAAAGGAACCAAAAAAGGTGCCCAATATGAACCTCCTACGCTACTATTTCATAAATACAGTTTATTCAGTCCATAACTTATCCATGATAGACAATTAACAACATCATTTTCACTCTCTATATTTCTCCGTTTCAGGTCAAAGTCTGGTTCCAGAATCGGAGGACCAAACAGAAGAAGGACCAGAGCAGGGACTCTGAAAAACGCTCCTCATCAACCTCCGAATCATTTGCTACCTGTAATATTTTACGGTTGTTGGAACAAGGTAGACTATTATCAGTCCCAGCACCCCCCAACTTGCTTTCTCCTAGTCAAAACCCAATAGGCAACTCATCTGCAAATGGGTCCAGCCTGGGGACCTCGGGGAGCACATCACCCAGTATAAGCAGTACCCCACCTGGAGCTGGTGCCTTCACTCTCCAAGTTCCATCCTTAGCCTCCTCCACTTCTCCAAGGCTACCAACTCCGCTTTGTTTCCCTGGTCCTCTATTGGGGGGCCTACATGAAATACCCACTGGGTATGGACTAGGAAACTCAGCCTTCGAGCCTTACACCCGGCTGGAAAGAAAAGACATTATCTCCAGCAAAAAGCCAACTTCCTAAGAATCATTACTGATGTGAAGGTGTCAAAGTCAAGTCCACTGTGTTTGCTTCTTCTGCCCACACACCTACTTACTGGTCTTGCAAGTCAAGTATCAAGAGACTATTGAACCAAATGTGTCTAGTGGTGTGTGTGTGTTTGTTCTCACGGTGATAACAAAACTTATACGGAGGCAGCTCTGTGAAACGTCCATTGGGGGGGGGGTGCCGGTCCTAATTTTACCTACCACTGTAAACTGGTCTGCTAGCACTCTCGCCACATTGCTAAGTGAGGTGTTCCATCATGTGATTTCTCCATATTAATGCTGAACTAAGAGAATACATGACAAGACTGAAAAAAGGGCAAGTGGGGGGGGGGGGGGGTAAGTGATGACAATAAATTATACTTTTAAGCTGAAACTCTTTTAACACATACATGTCATTCAATGCATATGGAACCATGTTACCATGTTGGTTTTTTTCTCTATGAGCTATGGTCACTGTGACATATAAAGAATTGGCCTCAAGAAGAGATGTCGTGGAAGGAGAAGAGTCCCCAGCAGCACAGAGTATTTCAAGAAAGGGTTGTAATTCTCTTGAGGGAGGTCACGACCCTTCCTCATGGGATGATGCTAGTAAGGACAGGGAGGAAACCGGTTGACTAAACGTTGGCCGTAGACAATTGTTCCAAAACTTTACATCAAATATTCTAAGATACCCCTTATTTATTTTAAAGTGGGTTGTTCGGGGATTAAAACAATTTTATATGTGGCTGGGGGTGGAGTGAAAATAAGATTTAGTCACCCACCCTGAGATCCTGCCTCTGCGGTGCTGAAATTGCCGTTTCCTGCTGGCCACTGTTACTTCCTGGGGATATATTGCCCCGCTCAGCCAATCACTAGCCACAGCAGTGTCCGGCCTCACTTCTTGAGGGGACAAGTCCTGGGGGGAGGACTCATCACGAGGAACCAGGAAGTAACTGTGACAAGTAGGGACCGTTTCCTGCCTCACCCAGTCATTGGCTAAATTGGTACTTCTTGAGGGAACAACGTGTCACTAGGAAGAAACGGCGACAAGCGGGTAATGGGAATGTCGGCACTGCAGGATCTCAGGGTAGGTGGCTATACCTTATTTTTACACCACCCCTGACATATAATCATGGAATGACTAATGTATTACACAACTTTATATATTACAGTTCATAGGAGACAGGACGTGCCAACATCTCATTCCAAAAACAAGGATCTTCACCCCCTTCATCCCTCCAGAAAACACCTCATTACTCTGGGGTCCTGTGGTGGTGGCTTTACATTACTGTGGCCGGTACCTGCCTGGCATTTAGCCTACAGATCTACCGGCTTAGGTGTATTTGCTAAAAGTCCGTTTTTTTTGTGAGCCAGGTGTTAACCATTCGAGGCTAGTGTTGGATGTTCCTCCTCCAGAATAACAGCACACTATATCAGTACACATGTATTACAAAGTGACTTTCTGGGGGCTTTCTAAGACAGTGCCATGTTGAAGTGAGGGCTACCCTAGACCTCTTATCCTCTATCCAAAGGATAGAGGATAAGATGTCTGATCGTGGGGGTGCAGCACCCGGCATCATGGCCACGCCCTTTGTGACATCACACCACGCCCCCTCAATGCAAGTCTATGGGAGGGGGCCTGGCGGTCGCTATGCTCCCTCCCATAGACTTGCATTGAGGTGGCGTGGTGGGATGTCATGAAGGGCGTGACCGTGACATCATGAAGCCCCGCCGCCAGCTCCAAGCATTTGGAACAAAATGTTCCAAACACTGTGGCAGCGGAGTACCCCTTTTATGTTTGTCTATGAAGCTTGCCATGGCTGTTTTTCAATGGAGCTCACATTCTTTCCGTCATGTACTGAATATCTTTATACATAAAATTTAGGCTACTAAAACTCAAAGCTATACATACTCGCCAACAGTCCTGAATCAGGACAATCCATGGAAGAAGACCGCAAAAGAGGCATTTTGGTGGGATACTAATTTTCGAGACACTTCCCGGTGTTCCCCGGGAGCGGTCCTTAAATTTCCTGATTCTGGCATTTGGCAAATTCAGTATTATGGTGCATGGTCTATAAAGAGTGACGATAGTCCACCCGCTGCCTTTGTCCCACCCCTCCGATCCTGCAGAATTGAATTTATTCTGTAGGGATCCCCATTTGTTATCTTTACTTAATAAGTTCATCCCCTCAAGGAAATCATAAAAAAAGTTTCATCGGAGCTAAAATAAAAATAAAATAATCAATCGTTTCACTGCTATTTATTCTAACTTAGTATGGGAAGGAAGTTTGGTTTGTAGATAAAGTTAATTATATTCGTAGATGGGGAAATAATGGTTCCATGTAAAATTGATGTTGGGCGAGAAGATAAATCCTTGGGAGTATTAGAAATATTTTTCAAATCTAGGTAAACCCTAAAAAAGTTATGCATAGTCCAACTGGGGTAGTCAATGACCACGTTGAGCCCCTTGGCTGGGACTTCTTGTGGGAAGATATCATCTAAAATGTATTTGGAATGTCAGAAGTCCCTTTTTTCACATTTTCTGATCATTTGCCCCATCATCGCCGTTTCCCCCATCACTCTGTCGTCAATACCCCTTAATGTAAATGTGAACACTGAATGTTAGAAATTTTTGCTAAGGAAAAACTAAAATTTTGCAGTGACAAAAGTATTCAAACCCTTTACTCAGGACTTAGTTGAAGCCCCTTTGGCAGTGATTCCAGCCTGCAGTCTTCTTTGGGATGAGACCACAAGGTTTACATCTGGATTTAGGGATTTTCTGCTGTTCTTCTCAGCAGATCCTTTCAAGCTCTGTCAGGTTGGATGCGGATCGGCGGTGGAAGCCATTTTCAGTTCTTTTCAAAGATGTTCCATTGGCTTCGGGCTCTGGCTGGGCCACTCAAGAACATTCACATAGTTGTCCCTAAGCCGCTCCTGTGTTGTCTTTGTTGTATGCTTAGGGTCATTGTCTTGTTGGAGGATGAACTTTCCTTTAGGTGCTTTTTTGCAAACTCCAGGCTTTTATTTGTCTTTTTACCGAGAAAAGGCTTTCTTTATAGGGGTATTCCGGCTTTATACATCTATTTTTGGATAGGGGATAAGATGCGATCTCAGTGCAGCCCCCGTCTTTCTGTGCTGGGCGCTGCCTCCGAGATGGGGATGTGACGTGACGACCATGCCCCTAGTGATGTCATGCCATGCCCCCTCCATTCATGTTTATGGGAGGGGGCGTGACAGCTGTCACGCCCCCTCCCATAGACATGAGTGAAGAGGGTGTGACATAACTTAGAGGCGTGGCCGTGACGTCACATCCTCATCTCAGGGGCAGTGCTGGGCACAGAAGGCAAGGGGCTGCACTGAGATTGCGGCGGTCCCCTGCAATCATACATCATATCCCCTATTTGGATAACGGAGAAGATGCTTGAAGCTGAAATACCCCTTTATGGGTACTCTAGCATAAAGCCCAGTGGTGGAGGCTGCAATGATGGTTTTGGACCTTCTGGAAGTTTCTCCTATCTACAAACAGGATCTTTTTAACTCAGCCAGCATGACCATTGGGTTCATGGTCACCTCTCTAACCAAGGCCCTTTTCCCCTGATTTCTTAGTTTGGTATGGTGGCAGTTCTAGGAAGAGTCCTGGTTGTTCCAAATTTCTTTCATTTAAAAATTATGGAGGCCACTAAGTTCTTGGGAACCTTCAGTGCAGCACATATGTTTTTGTTCCCTTTCCCAGATCTGTGCCTCCGCACAATCCTGTCTCTGAGCTCTACAGACAGTTATTTCCCCCTCATGGCTTGTTTTTTTTTCTCTGATATACATTGTCAGCTCTGAGACCTTATATAGAGACAGGGCTGTGTCTTTCCCAATCCTATCGCAGTCATCTGAATTTACCACAGGTGACTCTGATCAAGGTGGAGAAACATCTCAGAGATGATCAAGAAAAATGGGAGGAGCCAGAGCTAAATGTAATTTCTTATAGTAAAGGGTCTGAATACTTATGACAATGCAAATTTTTAGTTTTCTCTTTGTAATTTTTTAGTTTTTACATTCTATTTTAGGGGTGCAGAATAATGGGGGGCGGGGGAACTTGATTTTTTTTAAATTTTAGCACAAGAGGAAACATAACAAAATGTGAAATAGGGTCTGAAGACTTTCCGAATGCATTGTATGGGAAGACGTGTGTTACGCCGAGCGCTCCGGGTCCCCGCTCCTCCCCGGAGCGCTCGCTTCACTCCCTCCGCTGCAGCGCTCCGGTCACGTCCTCTGACCCGGGGCGCTGCGATCCTGCTGCCAGCCGGGATGCGATTCGCGATGCGGGTAGCGCCCGCTCGCGATGCGCACCCCGGCTCCCCTACCTGACTCGCTCCCCGTCTGTTCTGTCCCGGCGCGCGCGGCCCCGCTCCCTAGGGCGCGCGCGCGCCGGGTCTCTGCGATTTAAAGGGCCACTGCGCCGCTGATTGGCGCAGTGGTTCCAATTAGGGTTTTCACCTGTGCACTTCCCTATATTACCTCACTTCCCTTGCACTCCCTTGCCGGATCTTGTTGCCTTAGTGCCAGTGAAAGCGTTCCTTGTGTGTTCCTTGCCTGTGTTTCCAGACCTTCTGCCGTTGCCCCTGACTACGATCCTTGCTGCCTGCCCCGACCTTCTGCTACGTCCGACCTTGCTTCTGCCTACTCCCTTGTACCGCGCCTATCTTCAGCAGCCAGAGAGGTGAGCCGTTGCTAGTGGATACGACCTGGTCACTACCGCCGCAGCAAGACCATCCCGCTTTGCGGCGGGCTCTGGTGAAAACCAGTAGTGGCTTAGAACCGGTCCACTAGCACGGTCCACGCCAATCCCTCTCTGGCACAGAGGGTCCACTACCTGCCAGCCGGCATCGTGACAGTAGATCCGGCCATGGATCCCGCTGAAGTTCCTCTGCCAGTTGTCGCTGACCTCACCACGGTGGTCGCCCAGCAGTCACAACAGATAGCGCAACAAGGCCAACAGCTGTCTCAACTGACCGATATGCTACAACAGTTGCTACCACAGCTTCAGCAGTCATCTCCTCCGCCAGCTCCTGCACCTCCTCCGCAGCGAGTGGCCGCTCCTGGGATACGCTTATCCTTGCCGGATAAATTTGATGGGGACTCTAAGTTTTGCCGTGGCTTTCTTTCCCAATGTTCCCTGCATCTGGAGATGATGTCGGACCTGTTTCCCACTGAAAGGTCTAAGGTGGCTTTCGTAGTCAGTCTTCTGTCCGGAAAAGCCCTGTCATGGGCCACACCGCTCTGGGACCGCAATGACCCCGTCACTGCCTCTGTACACTCCTTCTTCTCGGAAATCCGAAGTGTCTTTGAGGAACCTGCCCGAGCCTCTTCTGCTGAGACTGCCCTGTTGAACCTGGTCCAGGGTAATTCTTCCGTTGGCGAGTATGCCGTACAATTCCGTACACTTGCTTCAGAATTGTCCTGGAATAATGAGGCCCTCTGCGCGACCTTCAAAAAAGGCTTATCCAGCAACATTAAAGATGTTCTGGCCGCACGAGAAATTCCTGCTAATCTACATGAACTTATTCACCTAGCCACTCGCATTGACATGCGTTTTTCTGAAAGGCGTCAGGAACTCCGCCAAGATATGGACTCTGTTCGCACGAGGCGTTTCGTCTCCTCGGCTCCTCTCTCCTCTGGTCCCCTGCAATCTGTTCCTGTGCCTCCCGCCGTGGAGGCTATGCAGGTCGACCGGTCTCGCCTGACACCTCAAGAGAGGACACGACGCCGCATGGAGAACCTCTGCCTGTACTGTGCTAGTACCGAACACTTCCTGAGGGATTGTCCTATCCGTCCTCCCCGCCTGGAAAGACGCACGCTGACTCCGCACAAAGGTGAGACAGTCCTTGATGTCTACTCTGCTTCTCCACGTCTTACTGTGCCTGTGCGGATGTCTGCCTCTGCCTTCTCCTTCTCTACAGTGGCCTTCTTGGACTCTGGATCTGCAGGAAATTTTATTTTGGCCTCTCTCGTCAACAGGTTCAACATCCCAGTGACCAGTCTCGCCAGTCCCCTCTACATCAATTGTGTAAATAATGAAAGATTGGACTGTACCATACGTTTCCGCACGGAGCCCCTTCTTATGAGCATCGGATCTCATCATGAGAGGATTGAACTTTTGGTCCTCCCCAATTGCACCTCGGAGATTCTCCTTGGACTTCCCTGGCTTCAACTTCATTCCCCAACCCTGGATTGGTTCACTGGGGAGATCAAGAGTTGGGGGTCCTCTTGTTCCAAGAACTGTCTAAAACCGGTTCCCAGTAACCCTTGCCGTAACTCTGTGGTTCCTCCAGTAACCGGTCTCCCTAAGGCCTATATGGACTTCGCGGATGTTTTCTGCAAAAAACAAGCTGAGACTCTACCTCCTCACAGGCCTTATGATTGCCCTATCGACCTCCTCCCGGGTACTACTCCACCCCGGGGCAGAATTTATCCTCTCTCTGCCCCAGAGACTCTTGCCATGTCCGAATACGTCCAGGAGAATCTAAAAAAGGGCTTTATCCGTAAATCCTCCTCTCCTGCCGGAGCCGGATTTTTCTTTGTGTCCAAAAAAGATGGCTCCCTACGTCCTTGCATTGACTACCGCGGTCTTAATAAAATCACGGTTAAGAACCGCTACCCCTTACCCCTCATCTCTGAACTCTTTGATCGCCTCCAAGGTGCCCACATCTTCACTAAATTGGACTTAAGAGGCGCCTATAACCTCATCCGCATCAGAGAGGGGGACGAGTGGAAAACGGCATTTAACACCAGAGATGGACACTTTGAGTATCTGGTCATGCCCTTTGGACTGTGCAATGCCCCTGCCGTCTTCCAAGACTTTGTCAATGAAATTTTTCGTGATCTGTTATACTCCTGTGTTGTGGTATATCTGGACGATATCCTAATTTTTTCTGCCAATCTAGAAGAACACCGCCAGCATGTCCGTATGGTTCTTCAGAGACTTCGTGACAACCAACTCTATGCCAAAATTGAGAAATGTCTGTTTGAATGCCAATCTCTTCCTTTTCTAGGATATTTGGTCTCTGGCCAGGGACTACAGATGGATCCAGACAAACTCTCTGCCGTCTTAAATTGGCCACGCCCCTCCGGACTCCGTGCTATCCAACGCTTTTTGGGGTTCGCCAATTATTACAGGCAATTTATTCCACATTTTTCTACCATTGTGGCTCCTATCGTGGCTTTAACCAAAAAAAATGCTGATCCCAAGTCCTGGCCTCCTCAAGCAGAAGACTCCTTTAAACGACTCAAGTCTGCCTTTTCTTCGGCTCCCGTGCTCTCCAGACCTGACCCTTCCAAACCCTTCCTATTGGAGGTTGATGCCTCCTCAGTAGGAGCTGGAGCTGTTCTTCTACAAAAAAATTCTTCCGGGCATACTGTCACTTGTGGTTTTTTCTCTAGGACCTTCTCTCCAGCGGAGAGGAACTACTCCATCGGGGATCGAGAGCTTCTAGCCATTAAATTAGCACTTGAGGAATGGAGGCATCTGCTGGAGGGATCAAGATTTCCTGTTATTATCTACACCGACCACAAGAACCTCTCCTACCTCCAGTCGGCCCAACGGCTGAATCCTCGCCAGGCCCGGTGGTCTCTGTTCTTTGCCCGATTTAATTTTGAGATTCACTTTCGTCCTGCCGATAAGAACATTAGGGCCGATGCTCTCTCTCGTTCCTCGGATGCCTCAGAAGTTGATCTCCCTCCGCAACACATCATTCCACCTGACTGCCTGATCTCCACTTCTCCTGCCTCCATCAGGCAGACTCCTCCAGGAAAGACCTTTGTTTCTCCACGCCAACGCCTCGGAATCCTCAAATGGGGTCACTCCTCCCATCTCGCAGGTCATGCGGGCATCAAGAAATCTGTGCAACTCATCTCCCGCTTCTATTGGTGGCCGACTCTGGAGACGGATGTTGGGGACTTTGTGCGAGCCTGCACTATCTGTGCCCGGGATAAGACTCCTCGCCAGAAGCCCGCTGGTTTTCTTCATCCTCTGCCTGTCCCCGAACAGCCTTGGTCTCTGATTGGTATGGATTTTATTACTGATTTACCCCCTTCCCGTGGCAACACCGTTATTTGGGTGGTCGTTGATCGATTCTCCAAAATGGCACATTTCATCCCTCTTCCTGGTCTTCCTTCTGCGCCTCAGTTGGCTAAACAATTTTTTGTACACATTTTTCGTCTTCACGGGTTGCCTACGCAGATTGTCTCGGATAGAGGGGTCCAATTCGTGTCTAAATTCTGGAGAGCTCTCTGTAAACAACTCAAGATTAAATTAAATTTTTCCTCTGCATATCATCCCCAGTCCAATGGACAAGTAGAAAGAATTAACCAGATCCTGGGTGATTATTTGCGACATTTTGTTTCCTCCCGCCAGGATGACTGGGCAGATCTCCTTCCATGGGCCGAATTCTCGTATAACTTCAGGGTCTCTGAATCTTCCTCCAAATCCCCATTTTTCGTGGTGTACGGCCGTCACCCTCTTCCCCCCCTCCCTACCCCCTTGCCCTCTGGTCTGCCCGCTGTGGATGAAATTTCTCGTGACCTTTCCATTATATGGAGAGAGACCCAAAATTCTCTCTTACAGGCTTCTTCACGCATGAAGAGGTTCGCGGATAAGAAAAGAAGAGCTCCCCCCGTTTTTTCCCCTGGAGACAAGGTATGGCTCTCCGCTAAATATGTCCGCTTCCGTGTCCCTAGCTACAAGTTGGGACCACGCTATCTTGGTCCTTTCAAAATTTTGTGTCAAATTAATCCTGTCTCTTATAAACTTCTTCTTCCTCCTTCTCTTCGTATCCCTAATGCCTTTCACGTCTCTCTTCTCAAACCACTCATCCTCAACCGTTTTTCTCCCAAATCTGTTCCTCCCACTCCTGTTTCCGGCTCCTCGGACGTCTTCTCGGTCAAGGAAATTTTGGCTGCCAAAAAGGTCAGAGGGAAAATTTTTTTTTTAGTAGACTGGGAGGGTTGTGGTCCTGAAGAGAGATCCTGGGAACCTGAGGACAACATCCTTGACAAAAGTCTGCTCCTCAGGTTCTCAGGCTCCAAGAAGAGGGGGAGACCCAAGGGGGGGGGTACTGTTACGCCGAGCGCTCCGGGTCCCCGCTCCTCCCCGGAGCGCTCGCTTCACTCCCTCCGCTGCAGCGCTCCGGTCACGTCCTCTGACCCGGGGCGCTGCGATCCTGCTGCCAGCCGGGATGCGATTCGCGATGCGGGTAGCGCCCGCTCGCGATGCGCACCCCGGCTCCCCTACCTGACTCGCTCCCCGTCTGTTCTGTCCCGGCGCGCGCGGCCCCGCTCCCTAGGGCGCGCGCGCGCCGGGTCTCTGCGATTTAAAGGGCCACTGCGCCGCTGATTGGCGCAGTGGTTCCAATTAGGGTTTTCACCTGTGCACTTCCCTATATTACCTCACTTCCCTTGCACTCCCTTGCCGGATCTTGTTGCCTTAGTGCCAGTGAAAGCGTTCCTTGTGTGTTCCTTGCCTGTGTTTCCAGACCTTCTGCCGTTGCCCCTGACTACGATCCTTGCTGCCTGCCCCGACCTTCTGCTACGTCCGACCTTGCTTCTGCCTACTCCCTTGTACCGCGCCTATCTTCAGCAGCCAGAGAGGTGAGCCGTTGCTAGTGGATACGACCTGGTCACTACCGCCGCAGCAAGACCATCCCGCTTTGCGGCGGGCTCTGGTGAAAACCAGTAGTGGCTTAGAACCGGTCCACTAGCACGGTCCACGCCAATCCCTCTCTGGCACAGAGGGTCCACTACCTGCCAGCCGGCATCGTGACAACGTGTTGAGCAGTTGGGTAAGTAGCTTCCAGTTGGTGATCCACCACTACACCCTTGTATGGGGCCAAATGGGGATTTGCATGGACCTTCAGCTGTTTGACATCCATAATCCATAAGAGTGTTCTCCAGTACTGTATATAGATGGGTAACAATTTAGCCATCAGTGGGGTGGGGGTGAGGGGGGGGGGGCGGAAGGTTGGCTTGTGGACCTCCCTAAATACTAGCCAACCATTCATTCATTGGTTTCCATTACTTATAACAGGAACTAGTTTTCTGCATATGCCATATTGAGGCCATATTGCGCTACAAGGCTTGACGAACTTATTAAAAAGCCAATTTCAGATACAAAGTCACTCCAAAAAGTAGCTTGGCCCAATAACCCACCCCAAAATCTTTCGAACAATGGACTTTAAAGGGGTACTCCACTCCTAGACATCCTATCGCTTATTCAAAGGATATGGGATAAGATGTCTGATGACGGGGGTCCCGTCGCTGGGCCCCCCGCAATCTCTGTGCAGCACCCGACGTTCATTTAGACGGGGGTCGTAACTGCATGGCCAAGCCACACGTGACTTCACACCACGCCCACTCAATGCAAGCCTATGGGAGGGGGCGTGGCTTGCCACGCCCCCTCCCATAGACTATCATTGAGGGGGCGTGGTGAGACATCACGAGGGGTGTGGCCGGACTGGTCCAAACATTCGGAACAAAATGTTCCGAATGCTGGGGCAGGGGAGTACCCCTTTAACTCTTGGCCTTTTTAAGCTTTTGCTCCAATTTGTGGTTCCATCCCATCTAGATCACCATCGGTTGTCCAACCTGGTGCCAATAGGACATCTCTGTACTTGAAGGAAATAACATGGTACCATAAGATGATGGGGGCAACATTTTGGTATGAACTCACCTCCACCTGGTGAAGCCAATGGCAGATGAAGCAATGACCTTGGTGAAGTCCATGATGCCAATGTAAATGGCGTCCGGCCACAGGTAGGATGTAATACTGTGTAACCCCCGCCGGTGACATTGACAGAGAAGGATGTTGTAGTTGTCCTGTAACCAGTTCTAATTTATCTTTTGTCTTCTGAAAAAAAACAACCTCTAAAGTCATATTTTATGTAACTTTAAGGACAAAGTGATGTTGTGCTTGGTGCTCGGTACTGAAAGGTGTTTTGACAAATCTTTTTTTTTTTTTTTTCTTCATCCTCACAAAATAAAACTTCTCTGCTTTTGGTAAATACGATTTGTGTCTGTGTGGTTCTTGGAGAGGAAATTATAAAGAGAATATATAGAACTTATATAATTATATACAGTATATATACCCAGGTTATACCAGCATGGTCCATATCACTATATACAGGATATATATAACTTATACCAGCTGTACATATATAATTATACACAGTATATACCCAGGTTATACCAGCATGGTCCATATCACTATATACAGGAGATATATAACTTATACCAGCTGTACTTATATAATTATATACAGTATATATACCCAGGTTATACCAGCATGGTCCATATCACTATATACAGGATATATATAACTTATACCAGCTGTACATATATAATTATATACAGTATATACCCAGGTTATACCAGCATGGTCCATATTACTATATACAGGAGATATATAACTTATACCAGCTGTACATATATACAGTATATACCAGGTTATACCAGCATGGTCCATATCACTATATAAAGGAGATATATAACTTATACCAGCTGTACATATATAATTATACACAGTATATACCCAGGTTATACCAGCATGGTCCATATCACTATATACAGGAGATATATAACTTATACCAGCTGTACATATATAATTATATACAGTATATACCAGGTTATACCAGCATGGTCCATATCACTATATATAGGAGATATATAACTTATACCAGCTGTACATATGTAATTATATACAGTATATACCCAGGTTATACCAGCATGGTCCATATCACTATATACAGGAGATATATAACTTATACCAGCTGTACATATATATTATATACAGTATATACCCAGGCTATACCAGCATGGTCCATATCACTATATACAGGATATATATAACTTATACCAGCTGTACATATATAATTATATACAGTATATACCCAGGTTATACCAGCATGGTCCATATTACTATATACAGGAGATATATAACTTATACCAGCTGTACATATATACAGTATATACCAGGTTATACCAGCATGGTCCATATCACTATATAAAGGAGATATATAACTTATACCAGCTGTACATATATAATTATACACAGTATATACCCAGGTTATACCAGCATGGTCCATATCACTATATACAGGAGATATATAACTTATACCAGCTGTACATATATAATTATATACAGTATATACCAGGTTATACCAGCATGGTCCATATCACTATATATAGGAGATATATAACTTATACCAGCTGTACATATGTAATTATATACAGTATATACCCAGGTTATACCAGCATGGTCCATATCACTATATACAGGAGATATATAACTTATACCAGCTGTACATATATATTATATACAGTATATACCCAGGTTATACCAGCATGGTCCATATCACTATATACAGGAGATATATAACTTATACCAGCTGTACTTATATAATTATATACAGTATATATACCCAGGTTATACCAGCATGGTCCATATCACTATATACAGGATATATATAACTTATACCAGCTGTACATATATAATTATACACAGTATATACCCAGGTTATACCAGCATGGTCCATATCACTATATACAGGAGATATATAACTTATACCAGCTGTACTTATATAATTATATACAGTATATATACCCAGGTTATACCAGCATGGTCCATATCACTATATACAGGATATATATAACTTATACCAGCTGTACATATATAATTATATACAGTATATACCCAGGTTATACCAGCATGGTCCATATTACTATATACAGGAGATATATAACTTATACCAGCTGTACATATATACAGTATATACCAGGTTATACCAGCATGGTCCATATCACTATATAAAGGAGATATATAACTTATACCAGCTGTACATATATAATTATACACAGTATATACCCAGGTTATACCAGCATGGTCCATATCACTATATACAGGAGATATATAACTTATACCAGCTGTACATATATAATTATATACAGTATATACCAGGTTATACCAGCATGGTCCATATCACTATATATAGGAGATATATAACTTATACCAGCTGTACATATGTAATTATATACAGTATATACCCAGGTTATACCAGCATGGTCCATATCACTATATACAGGAGATATATAACTTATACCAGCTGTACATATATATTATATACAGTATATACCCAGGCTATACCAGCATGGTCCATATCACTATATACAGGATATATATAACTTATACCAGCTGTACATATATAATTATATACAGTATATACCCAGGTTATACCAGCATGGTCCATATTACTATATACAGGAGATATATAACTTATACCAGCTGTACATATATACAGTATATACCAGGTTATACCAGCATGGTCCATATCACTATATAAAGGAGATATATAACTTATACCAGCTGTACATATATAATTATACACAGTATATACCCAGGTTATACCAGCATGGTCCATATCACTATCTACAGGAGATATATAACTTATACCAGCTGTACATATATAATTATATACAGTATATACCAGGTTATACCAGCATGGTCCATATCACTATATATAGGAGATATATAACTTATACCAGCTGTACATATGTAATTATATACAGTATATACCCAGGTTATACCAGCATGGTCCATATCACTATATACAGGAGATATATAACTTATACCAGCTGTACATATATATTATATACAGTATATACCCAGGTTATACCAGCATGGTCCATATCACTATATACAGGAGATATATAACTTATACCAGCTGTACTTATATAATTATATACAGTATATATACCCAGGTTATACCAGCATGGTCCATATCACTATATACAGGATATATATAACTTATACCAGCTGTACATATATAATTATATACAGTATATACCCAGGTTATACCAGCATGGTCCATATTACTATATACAGGAGATATATAACTTATACCAGCTGTACATATATACAGTATATACCAGGTTATACCAGCATGGTCCATATCACTATATAAAGGAGATATATAACTTATACCAGCTGTACATATATAATTATACACAGTATATACCCAGGTTATACCAGCATGGTCCATATCACTATATACAGGAGATATATAACTTATACCAGCTGTACATATATAATTATATACAGTATATACCAGGTTATACCAGCATGGTCCATATCACTATATATAGGAGATATATAACTTATACCAGCTGTACATATGTAATTATATACAGTATATACCCAGGTTATACCAGCATGGTCCATATCACTATATACAGGAGATATATAACTTATACCAGCTGTACATATCTATTATATACAGTATATACCCAGGCTATACCAGCATGGTCCATATCACTATATACAGGAGATATATAACTTATACCAGCTGTACATATATATTATATACAGTATATACCCAGGTTATACCAGCATGGTCCATATCACTATATACAGGAGATATATAACTTATACCAGCTGTACATATATATTATATACAGTATATACCCAGGTTATACCAGCATTGTCCATATCACTATATACAGGAGATATATAACTTATACCAGCTGTGCATATATAATAATATACAGTATATACCAGGTTATACCAGCATGGTCCATATCACTATATACAGGAGATATATAACTTATACCAGCTGTACATATATATTATATACAGTATATACCAGGTTATACCAGCATGGTCCATATCACTATATACAGGATATATATAACTTATACCAGCTGTACATATATAATTATACACAGTATATACCCAGGTTATACCAGCATGGTCCATATCACTATATACAGGAGATAAATAACTTATACCAGCTGTACATATATATTATATACCCAGATTATACCAGCATGGTCCATATCACTATATACAGGAGATATATAACTTATACCAGCTGTACATATATATTATATACAGTATATACCCAGGTTATACCAGCATGGTCCATATCACTATATACAGGAGATATATAACTTATACCAGCTGTACATATATATTATATACAGTATATACCCAGGTTATACCAGCATGGTCCATATCACTATATACAGGAGATATATAACTTATACCAGCTGTACATACATAATTATATACAGTATATACCCAGGTTATACCAGCATGGTCCATATCACTATATACAGGAGATATATAACTTATACCAGCTGTACATATATATTATATACAGTATATACCCAGGTTATACCAGCATTGTCCATATCACTATATACAGGAGATATATAACTTATACCAGCTGTACATATATCATTATATACAGTATATATCCAGGTTATACCAGCATGGTCCATATCACTATATACAGGAGATATATAACTTATACCAGCTGTACATATATATTATATACAGTATATACCCAGGTTATACCAGCATGGTCCATATCACTATATACAGGAGATATATAACTTATACCAGCTGTACATACATAATTATATACAGTATATACCCAGGTTATACCAGCATGGTCCATATCACTATATACAGGAGATATATAACTTATACCAGCTGTACATATATATTATATACAGTATATACCCAGGTTATACCAGCATGGTCCATATCACTATATACAGGAGATATATAACTTATACCAGGTGTACATATATAACTATATACAGTATATGCCCAGGTTATACCAGCATGGTCCATATCACTATATACAGGAGATATATAACTTATACCAGCTGTACATATATAATTATATACAGTATATATCCAGGTTATACCAGCATGATCCATATCACTATATACAGGAGATATATAACTTATACCAGCTGTACATATATATTATATACAGTATATACCCAGGTTATACCAGCATGGTCCATATCACTATATACAGGAGATATATAACTTATACCAGGTGTACATATATAACTATATACAGTATATGCCCAGGTTATACCAGCATGGTCCATATCACTATATACAGGAGATATATAACTTATACCAGCTGTACATATATAATTATATACAGTATATATCCAGGTTATACCAGCATGATCCATATCACTATATACAGGAGATATATAACTTATACCAGCTGTACATATATAATTATATACAGTATATACCCAGGTTATACCAGCATGGTCCATATCACTATATACAGGAGATATATAACTTATACCAGCTGTACATATATATTATATACAGAATATACCCAGGTTATACCAGCATGGTCCATATCACTATATACAGGAGATATATAACTTATACCAGCTGTACATATATATTATATACAGAATATACCCAGGTTATACCAGCATGGTCCATATCACTATATACAGGAGATATATAACTTATACCAGCTGTACATATATATTATATACAGTATATACCAGGTTATACCAGCATGGTCCATATCACTATATACAGGAGATATATAACTTATACCAGCTGTACATATATATTATATACAGTATATACCCAGGTTATACCAGCATTGTCCATATCACTATATACAGGAGATATATAACTTATACCAGCTGTACATATATAATTATATACACTATATACCCAGGTTATACCAGCATGGTCCATATCACTATATACAGGAGATATATAACTTATACCAGCTGTACATATATATTATATACAGTATATACCCAGGTTATACCAGCATGGTCCATATCACTATATACAGGGGATATATAACTTATACCAGGTGTACATATATAACTATATACAGTATATGCCCAGGTTATACCAGCATGGTCCATATCACTATATACAGGAGATATATAACTTATACCAGCTGTACATATATAATTATATACAGTATATATCCAGGTTATACCAGCATGGTCCATATCACTATATACAGGAGATATATAACTTATACCAGCTGTACATATATAATTATATACAGTATATATCCAGGTTATACCAGCATGGTCCATATCACTATATACAGTACATATAACTTATACCAGCTGTACATATATATTATATACAGTATATACCCAGGTTATACCAGCATGGTCCATATCACTATATACAGGAGATAAATAACTTATACCAGCTGTACATATATATTATTTACAGTATATACCAGGTTATACCAGCATGGTCCATATCACTACATACAGGAGATATATATAACTTATACCAGCTGTACATATATAATTATATACAGTATATATCCAGGTTATACCAGCATGGTCCATATCACTATATACAGGAGATATATAACTTATACCAGCTGTACATATATAATTATATACAGTATATACCAGGTTATACCAGCATGGTCCATATCACTATATACAGGAGATATATAACTTATACCAGCTGTACATATATATTATATACAGTATATACCCAGGTTATACCAGCATTGTCCATATCACTATATACAGGAGATATATAACTTATACCAGCTGTACATATATAATTATATACAGTATATACCCAGGTTATACCAGCATGGTCCATATCACTATATACAGGAGATATATAACTTATACCAGCTGTACATATATAACTATATACAGTATATACCAGGTTATACCAGCATGGTCCATATCACTATATACAGGAGATATATAACTTATACCAGCTGTACATATATATTATATACAGTATATACCCAGGTTATACCAGCATGGTCCATATCACTATATACAGGAGATATATAACTTATACCAGCTGTACATATATAATTATACACAGTATATATACCCAGGTTATACCAGCATGGTCCATATCACTATACACAGGAGATATATAACTTATACCAGCTGTGCATATATATTACATACAGTATATACCCAGGTTATACCAGCATGGTCCATATCACTATATACAGGAGATATATAACTTATACCAGCTGTACATATATATTATATACAGTATATACCAGGTTATACCAGCATGGTCCATATCACTATATACAGGAGATATATAACTTATACCAGCTGTACATAATATATACAGTATATACCCAGGTTATACCAGCATGGTCCATATCATTATACACAGGAGATATATATAACTTATTCCAGCTGTGTATATATATTATATACAGTATATACCAGGTTATACCAGCATGGTCCATATCACTATATACAGGAGATATATAACTTATACCAGCTGTACATAATATATACAGTATATACCCAGGTTATACCAGCATGGTCCATATCATTATATACAGGAGATATATATAACTTATTCCAGCTGTGTATATATATTATATACAGTATATACCCAGGCTATACCAGCTGTATATACAGTATTTATGTTATAATTGAGGCCTGAAGTCATTCTTGGTCACCGCTGTTTTGACTATAATTTGGCGCCATGCTCTGGTGCCGGGTCCCAGCTTGTGTCTTAGATCTTTTATAGTAGACATTGTGTTCTGAGCACGGACTGTGCCTTCACCCTGGACCTGACATCTGCGAGTCACTTACCCGCAGATAATTGTGCGGGACCATAGATGCGTGCACGCCATTACGGCACAGTCAGTGTGACTGCAGAACAGGTTAGTCCACTTTAACCGTGTTTACAGGACGTACAGATAAGAGGGTTTTTATGACACTATATTAAATGCATTGTCTTCTCCTCATGTCGTCAGGAGAAATATTTACACCTATCGCACAGAGAAGTTCTTTTAGGGAACTGGGTAGAAGATAAAGCGCTCATCTCTTGGTCAAAGCGTCTCACTCTGTAAAGCAGTGTTTCCTAATTAAGGTGCCTGCAGCTGTTGCAAAACTACATCTCCCAGAATGCCCGGACAGCCGTTGGCAGATAGATAGATAGATATGAGATAGATAGAGGTAGATAGATATGAGAAAGATAAATAGATATGAGATAGATATATAGATCTGAGATAGATAGATAGATATGAGATAGATAGATAGATAGATAGATAGATATGAGATAGATATGAGATAGCTAGATAGATATGAGATAGATAGATAGATATGAGATAGATAGATTGATAGATAGATAGATATGAGATAGATATATAGATATGAGATAGATAGATATGAGATAGATAGATTGATAGATAGATAGATATGAGATAGATAGATAGATAGATATGAGATAGATAGATAGATAGATAGATAGATATGAGATAGAAATTAGATAGATAGATATGAGATAGATAGATATGAGATAGATATTAGATAGATAGATATGATAGATAGATAGATATGAGATAGATAGATATGAGATAGATAGATAGATGAGATGGATAGTTAGATAGATAGATAGATAGATATGAGATAGATAGATAGATATGAGATAGATCGATAGATAGATAGATATGAGATAGATAGATATGAGATGGATAGATAGATAGATAGATATGAGATAGATAGATAGATATGAGATAGATATGAGATAGAGATAGCTAGATAGATATGAGATAGATAGATAGATATGAGATAGATAGATATGAGATAGATATTAGATAGATAGATATGAGATAGATATGAGATAGATATTAGATAGATAGATATGATAGATAGATAGATAGATATGAGATAGATATGAGATAGATAGATAGATGAGATAGATAGATAGATAGATATGAGATAGATATGAGATAGATAGATAGATATGAGATAGATCGATAGATAGATAGATATGAGATAAATAGATAGATAGATAGATATGAGATAGATATGAGATAGATAGATAGATAGATATGAGACATGCTTTTTGCATTCACTTCCAGGCAGTGGAAGAGAGAGGTGGTGTCTGGTAACTATAAAAGAAAGTATACTAAACAATTGTCTGAGCCAGTGATTATGTGTCTGTAAACAAGAGTGGGAAGTATACAAGTAAGTGTAAGTATAAAAGTCAGAGGGACTTAAAATTCAGGGAGTTTAATTGAAATATTTGATTGTTTTTTTTTTTTTTTGCTGTTAATTTTTGCAATCCCCAAATCTAGTATGGCCTCCATGTTGTAAAAGGCAGTTCAGTGTGCATCTTGCACAATGTATGCAATCCTTGAACAGCAGTTTGAGGGTGCATATTGTTGTGTGAGATGTGTGCAAGTTGTTCATTTGGAAGCCCAGATCCTGGATCTAGAGGAGAAACTGGCAACACTGAGACGCATTGACAACCCGGAGAGGAGTCTCCTGCTCACTGAGCAAGTACTCTCTGGGGTAGAGGTGGGGGAGGATAGTGGGACGGAGGGGCAGGACAGTCAGGCAGTTAGCTGGGTTACAGTTAGAAAACGGGGTAGAGGGAAAAGTGTCAGGGAGGCTAGTCCTGAACTGGACACCCCAACAAGTTTGCCCGGTTAGCAGATGAGCGGGATGCCATTTCAGAGCTAGCAGTACTGCAGCAGGATACTGCCTCTGACCACCAGGGGGGTGTCTGCTCCAGTAAGGAGGGAGGAGTGCAGGTCAGGCCAGACAGTTATTGGTAGTGGGGGACTCAATTATTAGGGGGACAAGCAGGGCAATCTGTCACAAAGACCGGGATCGTCGAACAGTGTGTTGTCTGCCTGGCGCACGAGTTCGGCACATCGCGGATCGGGTTGACAGGTTGCTGGGTGGGGCTGGAGAGGATCCAGCAGTCATGGTACATATTGGCACCAATGACAAAGTAAGAGGTAGGTGGAGTGTCCTTAAAAATGATTTCAGGGACTCAGGCCGCAAGCTTAAGACAAGGACCTCCAATGTAGTATTTTCTGAAATATTACCTGTACCACGAGCCGCACCAGAGAGGCAGCGGGAGATCAGGGAGGTAAACAAGTGGCTCAAAAGCTGGTGTAGGAAGGAGGGGTTTGGGTTCATGGAGAACTGGGCCGACTTCTCTGTCGGATACCGGCTCTACTATAGGGACGGGCTCCACCTCAATGGGGAGGGTGCAGCTGTGCTTGGGGAGAAGATGGCTAGAATGGTGGAGGAGTGTTTAAACTAGGGACTGGGGGTGAGGAAACCTACAATGTAGAGGGGGAAGATAGTGTAGATTAAGAGGGGGGAATTATTAATGTACCTGGGGGAGGTGCAGAGGGAGGGGTTAGAATAGTTAATAGGGATAGGCTTCAAAGGAAGAAAAAAACTTACACCATTGAATTGCATGATGACTAATGCCAGAAGTCTGTCCAATAAAACAGAGGAACTGGAGTTGATAATGTCAGAGGAGGATTATGACATAATGGGTATAACAGAGACTTGGTTGGACGAAACCTGTGACTGGGCGGTCAACATACAGGGTTATAGTCTATTCAGGAAGGATCGGACAAAACGGAAAGGGGGAGGAGTTTGTTTTTATGTAAAGTCCAGTCTGAAGGGTCAAGTCATTATGGGTAGAAATATATGGAGATAAAAAAAAAAAATTCTGATAGGGGTTTGCTATAATCCACCAAACATAATGGAAGAGCCAGAAGATGAGTTATTGAGGCAAATAAACAGCAAATCAGAATGAGGTGATAATAATGGGGGACTTTAACTATCCTGATATAAACTGGGAGACTGAGACCTGTGAATGTCATAAAGGAAACAGGTTTCTGACTATAGCTAAAGACAATTATCTGTCCCAAATGGTGCAGGGTCCGACCAGAGGGGGCGCCCTAATGGACTTAATATTAACAAACAGACCTGACCTGAGGGGGCGCCCTACTGGACTTAATGTTAACCAACAGACCTGACAGAGTAACTAATGTGCAAGTAGAAGGACACCTAGGAAATAGTGATCATAATATAATACATTATAACTTGTTCTACAATAAGGAAATCTCTCGAGGGGCCAAAAAAACTATGAACTTTAGGAAGGCAAAGTTTGTTCAACTCAGAGAAGCCCTTAACAATATAAAATGGGATAATGTCCTCAAAAAGAACAATACTGACACTAAATGGGAGACTTTTTAAAATATCTGAAATTTTCACTGTAAGATGTATTTACCTTATGGGAATAAAAGGGTCAGAAATAAAAGAAAACCAATATGGATGAATAAAAATGTTAAGGGGGCAATAAATGACAAAAATGAAGCATTTAAACTACTAAAACAGGACGACAGTGAGGAAGCATTAAAAAGCTATAGAGAAAAATGTAAAATATGTAAAAAACAGATAAAAGATGCAAAAATAGAGACAGAAAGACTCATTGCCAAAGAGAGTAAAACTAACCCAAAAATGTAACTTAAAAAAACGATAAAGAAGAAATTATAAACTGGGATCATGAAAAAGCAAATATATTAAACAAATTCTTCTCCACTGTGTTCACCGAGGAAAATGAAATGCCAAGTGAAATACAGAGAGATAAGGTAAACTCCCCAGTACAGGTCACCTGTCTAACCCAGGAAGAAGTACAGGTCACCTGTCTAACCCAGGAAGAAGTACAGTGCCGCCTACAAAAAATATAAATAGACAAATCACCAGGTCCAGATGGCATTCACCCCCGAGTTCTAAAGGAATTAAGTAATGTAATAGACAGACCCCTATTTTTAATATCCAAGGACTCTATAGTGACAGGGACTGTTCCCCAGGACTGGTGCATGGCAAATGTGGTGCCAATATTTGAAAAGGGGTTAAAAAGTAACACCGGGAATTATAGACCTGTTAGTTTAATTTTCTTTGTATGTAAATTGTTTAAGGGTTTTCTAAGAGATGCTATTTTGGAGTATCTTTATAAATATAAATGCATGACTCCATATCAGCATGGCTTTATGAGGGATCGGTCCTGTCAAACTAACCTGATCAGCTTTTGTGGCGGTAGCAAGGGTCCAATAAGGTAGAGATCCAGAAGTCATCCCGCTGCCGAATGGTGACAATTCGGCTGTCACTACACAAGCAAGTGAACATGCATCGTGCCATTTGTGCAAGTGACTGGGAGGGACTCCCTGCCTCCATCTCCACTGCATACTGCCACGGTGTGTCTGGGTCCTCTGTCTCGCCTTCCTCATAACCCTCTAGCTCCTCTGGCTGCTCCTGCTCCTCCTCTCCTGTCAGATTGCTAGAAAAACCGCCTATTTGGCAAAACCTAAACTGTGCGCCACTGTGCCCCTCCCCCTTCTCCTCCTCCTCCAGTTCAACCCCCACAGGGCTCATGTGGCCGTGAGATGTAGGTGCCACGTCTCCATTGCCGTGACCAGCCATCGTTTCCAACACTTGTTGTCGGAAATGAAGCAGTGGAAGGACATCGTTCATCCCATAATCCAGGCGACTCACAAATAATGTGGCTTCCTCAAAGGGCCTGAGCAAACGGCAGGTGTCACATATTAGCTGCCACTGGTTCACATTGAAGTTACACAGGGGAGTCCCCCTATCCGCTTGGATCATCAAGAAATCGGTGATGGCTTTTCTCTGTTCGTATAGTCGGTCCAACTTATGGAGGGTGGAATTCCAGCGTGTGGAAACGTCGCAAATAAGACTATGTTGTGGGATACCGTTCTGATGCTGCAGCTCAAGGAGGATGTGCTTTGCGGTGTACGAGTGGCTGAAATGCATGCAAAGTTTCCTTCCCATTGTTAGGGTGTCTTGCAAATGGGGGGAACACTTCAGGAACTGCTTCACAACCAGATTGAACACATGTGCCATGCAGGGCACATGGCTCAGCCTTCCCAGTCGCAGCACATGCAAGATGTTATTCCCGTTGTCAGTCACCATGGTTCCCATTTCCACTTTTAGTGGAGTAAACCATGCTCCGATGTCTTTACGAATGACTTATAGCAGTTCCTTCCCTGTGTGACTCTTTTTACCAAGGCAAACCATGTGAAGAACAGCGTGACACCGCCGTGCCCTACACACATGGTATGCTGAAGGGCCACTGAGACTTGTCTGGGCAGTGGAGGCTGAGGACACGGTGGCGGATGAGGAGGACCACTGTCACAGGACCAACGGCCTGAGAGCGTGGAGGAGGAAGTGGCGTGACCTGTCCAAGTTGCTATTGTGGCTGTGCAGGAACCACATTCACCCAGTGGGCCGTAAAGGATGTGTATTGTCCCTGACCATAGTTACAGCTCCAGACGTCGGCGCTGCCGTGCACTTACCGTACATACCGACAGGCTCAAGGACTCGACCACCTTCTCTTCCACAAAATTGTGCAGGGCTGGTACTGCCTTCTTCGCAAAGAAATGATGGCTAGGAACTCTCCACCTCGGCGCGGCACAACCCATCAGTTCTCTGAAAGGTGCAGAGTCCACCAGTTGAAAAGGGAGGGACTGCAGCACCAGCAACTTGGACAGGAGCACATTCAACTTCTGCACTGTTGGATGAGTGGGTGCATACTGTTGTCTCTTGGACATGGCTTCGCTTCGCCGATGGATTGTTGGCAGAATGGCTGACTAAAAGTAGGAGGAGCAGGAGCATCTGAAGCGACAGAAGGAGGGTATGACACACAGCTCCCTTCGGCTGATGTAGTGGAGCCTTGGCTGGCTGAAAGAGGGAGCGGCTGGCCACTGGGTGATGCAGCAGGCTGGACCACTAGATCGGAACCAGGGTTCTCCCCGGCCGCTTAATGGTAGCGAAACATATGTTGATGCAGGGCCATGGTGCCAACATTGGGACCCTGGCCACGCTTCACCTTCTGCCGACATATCTTGCATGTGGCTATGTGAACCTCCCCCGGATTCTTGATGAAAAACTGCCACACCGCCGAGTAGCTGATTTCCCCACCAACAGTCCACACTGATTGACTGCTACTGCCGCCGTCTCCAGGAACCCATGTTCAACTACCACCCGGGAAGGTAGGCTGGCTCCAGAATTTCCACTTTTGCCATCATGCTGACTGCCAACCATGCTACCACCTTGCTGGCTCAGCTGCTGCCTCACGGGCAACCTGCAACTCTCTTCTCCTGATGATGATGAAGGCCCTTCTGCACCCGGCTCCCAAGTGCGATCGGCTTCATCATCATCAAGTTGTGTCTGCACGTCACTGATTTCCTCCTCAGGTTCCTTAACAGTGTCTGCTTTAGGACCCTGAACGCTCGCAACACCACCTCCCATGTCACTTTCCTCATCACTACTTGCTGGAGGAAGCGGCGAATGTCTCCTCCACTTCTTGGCTGGGCAGTAGCTGCTGACTGTCCTCTATTAGATCGTCTTCAGTGAATAGTGGAGCTGAACCCACAGCATAAGATACTTCTGTAGGAGAGGGAACAGCATAGGACAGAGGAAATGGGAGGACAGGGACTGCTCCCGGGCCATGTTAACTGAGGGTTGTTTCTGAGGAACCCACCGTCTTTAGCAGGAGCTCAGGCCTCTCGCTGCGACTCCTGCTGCCACTCGCACCTAGTCTGCTGCGACCTCTGCCTGATGAATTTAGGCCTCTGCCACTTCTCTGTGTCTGTCCTGGCACTTCTCTGCCTGACATACTTAGTGCGTATATGAGGGGAGTACAATACACTTCACTATGCTTAAAATAATATTTATCTAGAACAGCAGCAGGTGTGCACTTTTGCCTGGACTAGTATCTAGGCCCTTGACAGATTAACAGGTACAAAATACTACATTACTTAGATGTACGTATGTGGTATGCACTTATGAGGGCAGAAAAATGCGCTACAGTACACTGCGCTAGTTTACACAGTACACAAAAAAAGTATCTGAGTAAAAACACAAGCCAGTGAGTTTTGCCTGTACGGTGTCCATTTTACGACATTGTCAGTCGTCAGCCGTAACTCCGTCCTCCGTCAGGTGAAACGGCATCCCGCCTCCTCCCTCTGACCAATCGCCATCAGTCATCAGCCGCAACTCCGTCCTCCGTCAAGTGAAACAGCGTCCCACCTCCTCCCTCGGACGAATCTCCGTCAGTCGTCAGCCGCAACTTCGTCCTCCGTCAGGTGAAACGGCATCCCGCCTCCTCCCTCACACAAATCGCCGTAATCCCTCAGCCATAACTCCCTCATCCGAAACTCCCTCATCCAAAACGCTGTCATGCCTCAGACGATTCTCCCTCAGACGCAACTTCCTGCCGCATAGCAGAGCCGACGCTGCACAGCATGTATTGCAGAGTCGAAACTGTGAAACTTGCACGTGTACTACAGACACTACATGTGCTACAGAGTCTGTATAGCCAATCGACATTGAATAGCGTGTACAGCAGAACCACTGACTCTGCTCCGCTACACGGCAGGAAAGTTTTTCGTTTGAGGGATGACGGAGTTTCGGATGAGAGACTTTAGGATGACAAAGGAGGGAGTAGGGAGTTGCGCCTGACGCCTGACAATGAGGGCAGAAAAATACACTACAGTTCACATAAAAAAGTATCTGAGTACAACACCAGCCGGTGATTACTTTTGCCTGGACTTTCACAGTATCTAGGCCATTGACAGATTAACAGGTATAACATAGTACACTACTTAGATGTAGGTATATGGTATGCACTTATAAGGGCAGAGAATTGAGCTACTGTACGCTTAATAAACGTATTGGGTTAAAACACCAGCCGGTGATTACTTTTGGATGTCCTTTCACAGTATGTAAGCCCTTGACAGATTAACAGACACAAAATAGTACACCACTTAGATGTAGGTATGAGGTATTCACTTATGAGGGCAGAAAAATGCGCTACAGTACTCTTAAAAAAAACTTATTTTAGTAAAACACCAGCTGGTGATTCCTTTGGCCTGGACTTTCACAGTATCTAGGCTCTTGACAGATTAACAGGTACAAAATAGTACACTACTTAGATGTAGGTATGTGGTATGCAATTATGAGGCCAGAGAAATGCGCTGCTGTACGCTTCATAAACATATTAGAGTAAAGCACCATCTGGTGATAAGTAAAACAGCAGCCGGTGATTACTTTTGGCTGTCCTTTCACAGTATGTAGGCCCTTGACTGATTAACAGGTATGAAATAGTACACTACTTAGAAGCAGGTATGTGGTATGCACTTATGAGGACAGAAAAATGCAGTACAGTACGCTTAAAAAAACTTATTTTTAGTAAAACAGCAGCCGGTGATTATTTTCTTTTGGCTGTCCTTTGACAGCATGTAGGCCCTTGATCGATTAACAGGTATAAAATAGTACACTACTTAGATGTAGGTATGTGGTATGCACTTATGAGGGCAGAAAAATGCGGTACAGTACACTTAAAAAAACGTATTTTAGTAAAACAGCAGCCGGTGATTACTTTTCGCTGTCCTTTCACAGTATGTAGGCCCTTGACCGATTAACAGGTATAAAATAGTACACTACTTAGGCCTCTTTCACACTACAAAATTCTCCGTTTTTAAACATCCGTATGAAGTCCCGTCTGAAAATCAGCTGAAAACAGCAGTTACAGAATCCTATATGGCCGTTAGAAAATCCCATTATAGTCTATGGGATTTTTCTAATAGCCGTTTTAACCAGTTATAGCCTGTTATTAATAACGGACGTTATTTTGTGACGGAAGATAGTAACGGGAGAAATAGTTCATGAACTATTTCTCCCGTTACTATCTTCTGTCACAAAATAATGGCTGTTATTAATAACAGGCTATAACAGGTTAAAACTGCTATTAGAAAAATCCCATAGACTATAATGGGATTTTCTAACGGCCGTATAGGATTCTGTAACTGCCGTTTTCAGCTGATTTTCAGACGGAACTTCATACGGATGTTTAAAAGCAGAGAATTTTGTAGTGTGAAAGAAGCCTTAGATGTACGTATGTGGTATGCACTTATAAGGGCAGAAAAATGCGGTACAGTACGCTTAAAAAATACTTATTTTTGCACAACACCAGCAGAACACAGCAGTGCTGCAGCACAAAAAATAACTGTGTACTAAACACAAAATTTCACTCTGTCAAAGACTATTTGGAATGGACTGCTGGGTATTATACCGTCTACAGACTAGTATAACCAGCAGATCAGTTGTTGTGGAACAAAGACACAGAATTGCACTGAAAAATTCTTCCTGCCTCCTCTGCTAAGGTTTATGAAGTTGAGGCAGCTTGTTGAAATGTATAAGGGAACACACAGCTCTCTGCCCCTCTCTGTAATACAATGCTGAAGAAAGTGATTGGGAGGTTAATGGCTGCAGTAAAAATCCTTTTCAATGAAAAAAAACACTGCTCTCTGTCCACCAGAACACTGATGTGACTAGGAGGTGAAACGCTGCTGGAATGAGCTTTTCTGTGTAACACACACAGCGATGTCCTTCCTATCTCTATGATATGATGAGCCGCAAAATGGCTGCTGAATATATAGGGCAGTGACATCACAGGGGTGACTGGCTGCTGATAGGCTGCATCCTGCATGTGATTCAGTGTCATCCCGCCTACTTCCCTTCCCGCCTTCCCAGCGTTCCTTGCCCCATGTACATGTGGATCTGTCATTTTAGATGCCCTGGAGCCTGGACCGCAGGAAATGGAGTTTAATGAAGCGATTTGCACGATAGAATTGCGGCAATATTCGCATTCATTGTGAATCGAATATTTCATGAAATTTGTAATGAATTCGGGTTCGTCAGCTTCGATTCACTCATCTCTACTTATTCCCTATCCAAAGTATAGCGCATAAGATGTCTGATCATTGAGGTCCTGCCGCTCTCACCCCCGCGATCCCCGTGCAGTACCCGGCATTCTAAACAATATATGTAGAACACTGAGTTCTCGTGGTGCGGGTAATGACATCATGCCACGCCCCCTCCATTCATGTCTATGTGACGTCATGCCACGCCCCCTCCATTCATGTCTATGTGACGTCATGCCACGCCCCCTCCATTCATGTCTATGTGACGTCATGCCACGCCCCCTCCATTCATGTCTATGTGACATCATGCCACGCCCCCTCCATTTATGTCTATGTGACGTCATGAATCCCACCACGGGAAGCCAGCGATCTAATCATACTGTTTGGAACGCCGGGAGCTGCAGGGAGATCGCTGGGGTCCCAACAGCAGGGCCCTCACCATCAGACATCTTATCCCCTGGGGCGGAGTACTCCTTTAAGTGCCAGTGCACATACCCAAAAGTTGATCCTTTGTAACTGTATGACCCCTAGCAAGTTCCGGTTCATCAGAAAAAGGCTTGTGCACGGAACCTGCAGGGTGTCCTACGGTTGCCTCAGCAACTGTACCAACCAGCATCAGCTGCCTCTCTCCGCACCAAATTGTGCAGATCGCGCAGGAGAGCAGCTTTTGACACTTAAAAAAAAAATAACTGATGTCATCCACATTTTGCTAACACGATTTTTCACACACAGTAATAAAATAAATGAGTTGAACAAGTCAAAGAACATTTTTTTTTAAAAAGGGAAACTTTATTTATTATTTATAAAATGTTTGTGTAGGGATTTTATGTAACCTCCATCACTCACAAAGAGCGGACAGTAACTAACTCAGGACAGGAAAAACCTCCAGCGGGGAGGAAACCTGTAGGGAATCCATGGCTACTGTACTGCCCTTCCTCTGGGCATACTAAAGGAGGTTACCTCTAGAATTTGGGCCAATGTGTCAGTGTATGTTCGTGATTCGAGGGGCTGAGCCTTCATCCAACTCCTTGCTGTAGGTCCGGAAATCTCGGCCGTCATCCAACGTCTTCTGTAAGTCCAGAAATGCTACTCCACATGCTGGAAATAGTGCATCTAAGATAGGAAAACAAGATAGATTATTTACATGTTTATTATAGAAATGTACATGGAACTGCACTAAATCCTTGTGGACACAACAATGTGGCACTTACCAGTCACAGTCATGTTTTTGACTTCACATTCCCGCGTCCCTACCGTGTCCAGCATCAGCCCCTCGATGATGGAGAATGAGCAGGAGCCGTGTTATATCTGCTCAGTGCTGCTCTCTGGTGGACAATGGTTATGACATCACATGTGTGACACGCTGTTACCTCCTGGGAGTTCTATTTGGGCAATGCTGCTTTCTGATTGGCTGAAACCTAAAAAAGCTTTTTAACATATTCTGCATGACTGTTATCTAAGGGATTTTATTTTTTGCAATTTTTATTAAAATGGCGCTACTCCCTATACGTGCGGAATATTTGTTTCTCCTAAAAAGACGCTTAGTATTTGTAATATCATTTTGTGGCCCCAACAGCCTGGGGGGCGTCCCGGCAGCCATTGTTTTAAAGTGGTCGTGGCTCCTGCGGCCAGTACAAGATCAGACACCATGGCCCTAGACTGACATACTGCATCAGTTATCCCTTGTGGCTGTCCACATGTTACAAAACTACAACTCCCAGCATGCCCTGACATGGGGGGGGGGGGGGGGTCACCAAAGATAAAGCAATGTGTGATTTGAGAAATGTCACATAAACTGTGTTTAATCCCAGCCTAAGCCTAGACACCACAAAAACTGCCCCACCTCATTTCTTTTCTTCTAAGAAGCCATCTTTGTGGCATTATTGTCAAAAACACTGGGGGAGATTCAGCAAAACCTGTGAAGAGGAAAAGTGGTTGCCCATAGCAACCAATCAGATCGCTTCTTTCATTTTTAAAAGGCCTCTGAAAAGTGAAAGCAGCGATCTGATTGGTTGCTATTGGCAACTGTTCAACTTCCTCTGCACAGGTTTTCATGCATCTCCCCCAATGTGTATGATTATTATTATTATTATGATTATTATTATTATGATTATTATGATTATTAGCATTTCCCCCCCCCCCCCCCAGCTTTTCTCTTTTCAAGTCATGTGATTCTTTCATCATGTGACTCAAGGGTTTCGTTTGAAAATTTGGGAAGAAAAACGCCAGAACTTCATTAAATACCAAAAAAAAAAATTTTTTTTGATTTGGTTTTGCACACCAACCACTCCGGCCGGGACTAGGCTGATTGAGATGGCACAGGGGGGATCAGAGGGGGACTGGGGATTGGAATAGCACAGGGGGAACAAAAGGGGGGGGGGGGTTGAAATGGCACTGGGACCCTGCCTGTTCAGCAGCTTGGGCCGCCACCAGGGCTGGTGCAAGGATGTTTTGCCACCCTAGGCAAAACCTCATTTTGCCGCCCCCCCCCTGTCCCTTTGTCCTGCACTTTGGTCTAACCCTTCTTTGCACCGTCCACTTTTTAAATAATTCTTAGGTTATGTTCGCACATCAGGATTTCCGCACCGAAATTCCGCAGCAATATTCCGCACGGAAATTCTGCTGAAGCAGAGTCCCATCAATTTCAATAGGATTCCGCCGCACTTTGCGCACAGCAGAAATTCCACACAGGAAATATCTGGCACAGAAATTCCAATTCTGGCGTCTGCAGAAAGAATAGACATGTCTGCGTATTCTGCTCAGAAATGCATTGCCGGCTATGAGACGGCAAATTTCCGAGCGGTCCTAGCGCCGGCATTTTTTGACACTGCTCCACTATCTACAGAATATCCGCATGTAAATGTTCTGTGTGAACACAGCCAGTCACTGAGAAGTTGCCTCCTACAGACCGGCTGACTCAGCAAGCAGCAGCTCAGATAGAAGATTGCTGCTGATGGAGCCGATAGGAGACTGAGAGAGAGAGACTGTCTGCGACCGCCATTGGCAGGCAAGCCTTATAGCCCCTTAACCCCTTAAGGACGCAGGACGTAAATGTACGTCCTGGTGAGGTGGTACTTAACGCACCAGGACGTACATTTACGTCCTAAGCATAACCGCGGGCATCGGAGCGATGCCCGTGTCATGCGCGGCTGATCCCGGCTGCTGATCGCAGCCAGGGACCCGCCGGCAATGGCCGACGCCCGCGATCTCGCGGGCGTCCGCCATTAACCCCTCAGGTGCCGGGATCAATACAGATCCCGGCATCTGCGGCAGTTCGCAATTAAAATGAACGATCGGATCGCCCGCAGCGCTGCTGCGGGGATCCGATCATTCATAACGCCGCACGGAGGTCCCCTCACCTTCCTCCGTGCGGCTCCCGGCGTCTCCTGCTCTGGTCTGTGATCGAGCAGACCAGAGCAGGAGATGACCGATAATACTGATCTGTTCTATGTCCTATACATAGAACAGATCAGTATTAGCAATCATGGTATTGCTATGAATAGTCCCCTATGGGGACTATTCAAGTGTAAAAAAAAAATGTAAAAAAATGTAAAAGTAAAAAAAATGTGAAAAATCCCCTCCCCCAATAAAAAAGTAAAACGTCCGTTTTTTCCTATTTTACCTCCAAAAAGCGTAAAAAAACATTTTTTATAGACATATTTGGTATCGCCGCGTGCGTAAATGTCCGAACTATTAAAATAAAATGTTAATGATCCCGTACGGTGAACGGCGTGAACGAAAAAAAATTTAAAAAGTCCAAAATTCCTACTTTTTTAATACATTTTATTTAAAAAAAAATTATAAAAAATGTATTAAAAGTTTTTTATATACAAATGTGGTATCAAAAAAAAGTACAGATCATGGCGCAAAAAATGAGCCCCCATACCGCCGCTTATACGGAAAAATAAAAAAGTTATAGGTCATCAAAATAAAGGGATTATAAACGTACTAATTTGGTTAAAAAGTTTGTGATTTTTTTTAAGCGCAACAATAATATAAAAGTATATAATAATGGGTATCATTTTAATCGTATTGACCCTCAGAATAAAGAACACATGTCATTTTTACCAGAAATTGTACGGCGTGAAAACAAAACCTTCCAAAATTAGCAAAATTGCGTTTTTCGTTTTAATTTCCCCACAAAAATAGTGTTTTTTGGTTGCGCCATACATTTTATGATATAATGAGTGATGTCATTACAAAGGACAACTGGTCGCGCAAAAAACAAGCCCTCATACTAGTCTGTGGATGAAAATATAAAAGAGTTATGATTTTTAGAAGGCGAGGAGGAAAAAATGAAAACGTAAAAATTAAATTGTCTGAGTCCTTAAGGCCAAAATGGGCTGAGTCCTTAAGGGGTTAAAGGGGTACTCTGGTGAAAACCTTTTTTATTTTTTTTAATCAACTGGGGCCAGAAAGTTCAACAGATTTGTAAATGACTTCTATTTAAAAAATCTTTACCCTTCCAGTACTTTTTAGCAGCTATATGCTACAAAGGAAATTCTATACTTTTTGAATTTCTTTTTTTTCTTGTCCACAGTGCTCTCTGCTGACACCTGCTGCCCGAATCAGGAACTGTCCAGAGCAGGAGAAAATCCCCATTGCAAACCTATGCTGCTCTGGACAGTTAAAGGGGTATTCCAGGCCAAAACTTTTTTTTATATATCAACTGGCTCCGGAAAGTTAAACAGATTTGCAAATTACTTCTATTAAAAAATCTTAATCCTTCCAATAGTTATTAGCTTCTGAAGTTGAGTTGCTGTTTTCTGTCTAACTGCTCTCTGATGACTCACGTCCCAGGAGCTGTCCAGCTCCTATGGGGATATTCTCCCATCATGCACAGCTCCTGGGACGTGACATCATCATTGAGCAGTTAGACAGAAAACTTCAGAAGCTAATAACTATTGGAAGGATTAAGATTTTATAATAGAAGTAATTTACAAATCTGTTTAACTTTCCGGAGCCAGTTGATATATATAAAAAAAGTTTTTTCCTGGCATACCCCTTTAATGATATGGGTAGCAGGTGTCAGCAGAGAGTACTGTGGACAAGACAAAAAAGAAACTCAGTATAGAAAGTATAGAATTTCCTCTGTAGCAAACAGCTGCTAATAAGTACAGGAAGGGTAAAGATTTTTTAATAGAAGTCATTTACAAATCTGTTTAACTTTCTGACACCAGTTGATTAAAAAAAAAAAGTTTTCCACCGGAGTACCCCTTTAAGGACAATGGATGTAAATGTACATACTGATGCGATTGGACTTAAAGGGGTACTCCACTGGAAAACATCTTTTTTCTAAATCAACTGGTGCCAGAAAGTTAAACATATTTGTAAATGAACAAAAAAGAAAGTTGCAACAGCACTCTAGGTCAAAAAATGGAGGCTCTTAGTGCACTTTTTGATCAAAATGTGTCCCCCCATCCACCACGCGGAGGTGGCCTCATATCGGATGGGACCCTAACATGATAACTCACCTCTGCTGTGCATATAGCCTCTGACTGTGTGACATGTTGGATCAGCCATTGACTAAACCACCTCCAGTCTGAGATCATGTTAGGGTCCCATCCGACATGAGGCCACCTCCGCGTGGTGGATGGGGGGGGACACATTTTGATCAAAAAAGTGCGCTAAGAGCCTCCATTTTTTGACCTAGAGTGCTGTTGCAACTTTCTTTTTTGTACATTTTGTATTTGCCACAGCAGCGGGCACCTGTGTATTAGGTTGTTGTGCTGGCTATGTTTCCTTTTGTTTTATATTTGTAAATTACTTCTATTAAAAAATCTAAATCCTTCCAGTACTTATCAGCTGCTATGTGATCCACAGGAAGATCTTTTCTTTTTGAATTTCCTTTCTGTCTGACCACAGTGCTCTCTGCTGACTCCTCTCTCCATGTCAGCAACTGTCCAAAGCAGGAGACGTTTTCTATGGGGATTTGCTCCTATTCTGGACAGTTCCTGACATGGACAGAGGTGTCAGCAGAGAGCACTGTGGTCAGACGGACAGGAAATTCAAGAAGAAAATAACCTGTGTATCATACAGAAGCTTATAAGTACTGGAAGAATTAAGATTTTTTAATAGAAGTAATTTACAAATCTGTTTAACTTTCTGGCACCAGTTGATTTAAAAGAAAAAAAGTACCCCTTTAACGCACCAGGACGTATATTTACATCCTGTACATGACGTACCGGTTCGGTGCTCGCATCATGCATGGCGGTTCCCGGCTGCTATCAGTAGCCAGGACCCGCCGGTAATGGCAGAAATCAACGATCACACTGATGTCTGTCATTAACCCCTCAGATTTCGTGATCAACACACATCTGCAGTAATCCGGGCGTTATCTGCGTGATCACCCGCGGCATCTAATGATTGGTATAAATAGTCCCCGTATGGGGACATAAAAAGTGTTTAAAAAAAAGTGAAAAATCTCCCAATAAAAATGTAAATTGCCCCTTCTTCCCATTTTACCCACAAAAAGCGTGAAAAGAATTAACATATTTGGTATCGCCACGTGCATAAATGTCCAAACTATCAAAATATAATGTTAATGATCCTTTACGGTGAACGGCGTAAATGTTAAAAAATAAAAAGTCCAGAATTGCTGTGTTTTTCTCACATCACATTCCCATAAAAATTAATGTGACTAAAAAGTCACTTATACGCAAAAGTGGTACTAAAAAAAAACGACCGTCATAGTGCAAAAAAATAAATGAGCCCACAAACAGCCCTGTATACGGAAAAATGGAAAAGCTATAGGTGGTCAATACTTATTTTGTAAAAAAAAAAAAAAATAATAAAATGGAAAATGCTGCCTTCTAGGAGTTGCCAAACTACAACTCCCAGCATGCCCAGACAGCCAAAGGCCGTCTGGGCATGCTGGGAGTTGTAGTTTTGCACCATCTGAAGGGTCACAGTTTGGAGACAGTGTGGTGCCCAAGCTGTAGCCCTACAGATGTTGCAAAATTATAACTCCAGGCATGCTGGGAGTTGTAGTTCTGTAACATCAGGCCCTTCAGATGTTGCAGAACTACAACTCCCAGCATGCCTGGTCAGTCTCAGCATGCTGGGAGTTGTCGTTTTTCAACATCTGGAAGAGCACAGTTTGGAGACCCCTATACAGTGGTGTCCAGACTGTAGCGCTCCAGATGTTGCAAAACTGGGAGTTGTAGTTCGGCCCTTCAGATGTTGCCGAACTTCAACTCCCAGCATGCCTAGGCAGTCTAGGAATGCTTGGAGTTATAGTTTTGCAGCATCTGGAGGGCTACAGTTTGGACACCACTAAGTGGTCTCCAAATTGTTCTCCTCCAGTTGTTGCATAACTACAACTCCCAACATGCCCTTTGGCTGTCTGGGCATTCTGGGAGCTGTAGTTTTGCAACAACTGGAGGCACACTGGTTGGGAATCATCGTCTGTTTCCTAACACAGTGTTTCCAAACCTGTATGCCTCCAGATTTTGCAAAACTATAACTTGTAGTTTGCAACAGCTGGAGGCACACAGGTTGGGAAACACTGAATTAAGTAACAAACTCTCAGTGTTTTGCAACCAGTGTGCCTCCAGCTGTTGCATAACTACAACCCCCAGTATGCGCAGACAGCCAAAGGGCATGCTGGAAGTTGTAGTAGTATGCCTTCAGCTGTTGAATAACTACAAGTCCCAGCATGCCCTTCCGCTGTCCAGGTGTGTTGGGTGTTGTAGTTTCTGCAACAGCTGAAGGCACAATGGTTTCAAAACACTGAGAGTTTGTTACCTAACTCAGTGTTTTGCAACCAAGGGGCCTCCAGCTGTTGCATAACTGCAACGGACAGCCAAAGGGCATGCTGGGTGTTTTAGTTTTGCAACAGCTGGAGTTTTGTTGATTAAAAGCATAGCATAGCATAGTTTCCCCACATTAGATAGCAGTTTTCCCACATTAGGTAGCATAGTCCCCGCCACCACCCGTCCCCCCGACACACAGACACACACAGGCACAAACAGACACACACACACACACAGACAGGCTTGTGCCACCCATTGTGGCCCACACCCCGGTCGCTACACCACTGAAACTATGTAATCACGGGTGAAGGGCCTTGTTAATAAAGGTGACCAAGGACCCAATAGTTACTCTTGCTGAGAATGTGAGAAACCATCCCAATACCATCTCTACAGTGATCATGGTGGGGGCAGCATCATGTCTGGAGGAAACCAGGCACTGCCCATCACCTGCCCAATACCATCCCTACAATGATCATGGTGGGGGCAGCATAATGTCTGGGGGAAACCAGGCACTGCCCATCACCTGCCCAATACCATCCCTACAGTGATCATGGTGGGGGCAGCATCATGTCTGGGGGAAACCAGGCACTGCCCATCACCTCCCCAATACCATCCCTACAGTGATCATGGTGGGGGCAGCATCATGTCTGGAGGAAACCAGGCACTGCCCATCACCTGCCCAATACCATCCCTACAGTGATCATGGTGGGGGCAGCATCATGTCTGAAGGAAACCAGGCACTGCCCATCACCTGCCCAATACCATCCCTACAGTGATCATGGTGGGGGCAGCATCATGTCTGGGGGAAACCAGGCACTGCCCATCACCCGCCCAATACCATCCCTACAGTGATCATGGTGGGGGCAGCATCATGTCTGGGGGAAACCAGGCACTGCCCATCACCTGTCCAATACCATCCCTACAGTGATCATGGTGGGGGCAGCATCATGTCTGGGGAAAACCAGGCACTGCCCATCACCTGCCCAATACCATCCTTACAGTGATCATGGTGGGGGCAGCATCATGTCTGGGGGAAACCAGGCACTGCCCATCACCTGCCCAATACCATCCTTACAGTGATCATGGTGGGGGCAGCATCATGTCTGGAGGAAACCAGGCACTGCCCATCACCTGCCCAATACCATCCCTACAGTGATCATGGTGGGGGCAGCATCATGTCTGGAGGAAACAAGGTACTGCCCATCACCTGCCCATTACCATCCCTACAGTGATCATGGTGGGGGCAGCATTATGTCTGAGGGAAACCAGGCACTGCCCATCACCTGCCCAATGCCATCCCTACAGTGATCATGGTGGGGGCAGCATCATGTCTGGAGGAAACCAGGCACTGCCCATCACCTGCCCAATACCATCCCTACAGTGATCATGGTGGGGGCAGCATCATGTCTGAGGGAAACCAGGCACTGCCCATCACCTGCCCAATTCCATCCCTACAGTGATCATGGTGGGGGCAGCATCATGTCTGGAAGAAACCAGGCACTGCCCATCACCTGCCCAATACCATCTCTACAGTGATCATGGTGAGGGCAGCATCATGTCTGAGGGAAACCAGGCACTGCCCATCACCTGCCCAATGCCATCCCTACAGTGATCATGGTGGGGGCAGCATCATGTCTGGAGGAAACCAGGCACTGCCCATCACCTGCCCAATACCATCCCTACAGTGATCATGGTGGGGGCAGCATCATGTCTGGAGGAAACCAGGCACTGCCCATCACCTGCCCAATACCATCCCTACAGTGATCATGGTGGGGGCAGCATCATGTTTGAGGGAAACCAGGCACTGCCCATCACCTGCCCAATACCATCCCTACAATGATCATGGTGGGAGCAGCATCATGTCTGGGGGAAACCAGGCACTGCCCATCACCTGCCGAATACCATCTCTACAGTGATCATGGTGGGGGCAGCATCATGTCTGGAGGAAACCAGGCACTGCCCATCACCTGCCCAATACCATCCCTACAGTGATCATGGTGGGGGCAGCATCATGTCTGGGGGAAACCAGGCACTGCCCATCACCTGCCCAATACCATCCCTACAGTGATCATGGTGGGGGCAGCATCATGTCTGGAGGAAACCAGTCACTGCCACTTCACCTGCCCAATACCATCCCTACAGTGATCATGGTGGGGGGCAGCATCATGTCTGGAGGAAACCAGGCACTGCCCATCACCTGCCCAATACCATCCCTACAATGATCATGGTGGGGGGCAGCATCATGTCTGGAGGAAACCAGGCACTGCCCATCACCTGCCCAATACCATCCCTACAGTGATCATGGTGGGGGCAGCATCATGTCTGAAGGAAACCAGGCACTGCCCATCACCTGTCCAATACCATCCCTACAGTGATCATGGGGGGGGGGCAGCATTGTGTCTGGAGGAAACCAGTCACTGCCCATCACCTGCCCAATACCATCCCTACAGTGATCATGGTGGGGCCAGCATCATGTCTGGGGGAAACCAGGCACTGCCCATCACCTGCCCAATACCATCCCTACAGTGATCATGGTGGGGGCAGCATCATGTCTGGAGGAAACCAGACCACTGCCCATCACCTGCCCAATACCATCCCTTCAGTGATAATGGTGGGGGCAGCATCATGTCTGGGGGAAACCAGGCACTGCCCATCACCTGCCCAATACCATCCCTACAGTGATCATGGTGGGGGCAGCATTATGTCTGGAGGAAACCAGGCACTGCCCAATACCATCCCTGCAGTGATCATGATGGGGGCAGCATCATGTCTGGAGGAAACCAGGCACTGCCCATCACCTGCCCAATACCATCCCTACAGTTATCATGGTGGGGGCAGCATCATGTCCGGAGGAAACCAGGCACTGCCCATCACCTGCCCAATACCATCCCTACAATGATCATGGTGGGGGCAGCATCATGTCTGGAGGAAACCATGTACTGCCCATCACCTGCCCAATACCATCCCTACAGTGATCATGGTGGGGGCAGCATCATGTCTGGAGGAAACCAGGCACTGCCCATCACCTGCCCAATACCATTCCTACAGTGATCATGGTGGGGGCAGCATCATGTCTGGAGGAAACCAGGCACTGCCCATCACCTGCCCAATACCATTCCTACAGTGATCATGGTGGGGGCAGCATCATGTCTGGAGGAAACCAGGCACTGCCCATCACCTGCCCAATACCATCCCTACAGTGATCATGGTGGGGGCAGCATCATGTCTGGGGGAAACCAGGCACTGCCCATCACCTGCGCAATACCATCCCTACAGTGAAGTATGGTGGGGGCAGCATCATGTCTGGAGGAAACCAGGCACTGTCCATCACCTGCCCAATACCATCCCTACAGTGATCATGGTGGGGGCAGCATCATGTCTGGGGGAAACCAGGCACTGCCCATCACCTGCCCAATATCATCCCTACAGTGATCATGGTGGGGGCAGCATCATGTCTGGGGGAAACCAGGCACTGCCCATCACCTGCCCAATACCATCCCTACAGTGATCATGGTGGGGGCAGAATCATGTCTGGGGGAAACCAGGCACTGCCCATCACCTGCCCAATACCATTCCTACAGTGATCATGGTGGGGGCAGCATCATGTCTGGAGGAAACCAGGCACTGCCCATCACCTGCCCAATACCATTCCTACAGTGATCATGGTGGGGGCAGCATCATGTCTGGAGGAAACCAGGCACTGCCCATCACCTGCCCAATACCATCCCTACAGTGATCATGGTGGGGGCAGAATCATGTCTGGGGGAAACCAGGCACTGCCCATCACCTGCCCAATACCATCCCTACAGTGATCATGGTGGGGGGCAGCATCATGTCTGGGGGAAACCAGGCACTGCCCATCACCTGCCCAATACCATCCCTACAGTGATCATGGTGGGGGCAGCATCATGTCTGGGGGAAACCAGGCACTGCCCATCACCTGCCCAATACCATCCCTACAGTGATCATGGTGGGGCAGCATCATGTCTGGGGGAAACCAGGCACTGTCCATCACCTGCCCAATACCATCCCTACAGTGATCATGGTGGGGGCAGCATCATGTCTGGGGGAAACCAGGCACTGCCCATCACCTGCCCAATACCATCCCTACAATGATCATGGTGGGGGCAGCATCATGTTGTGGGGAAATCAGGCACTGCTCATCACCTGCCCAATACCATCCCTACAGTGATCATGGTGGGGGGCAGCATCATGTCTGGGGGAAACCAGGCACTGCCCATCACCTGCCCAATACCATCCCTACAGTGATCATGGTGGGGGCAGCATCATGTCTGGAGGAAACCAGGCACTGCCCATCACCTGTCCAATACCATCCCTACAGTGATCATGGTGGGGGCAGCATCATGTCTGGAGGAAACCAGGCACTGCCCATCACCTGCCCAATACCATCCCTACAGTGATCATGGTGTGGGCAGCATCATGTCTGGGGGAAACCAGGCACTGCCCATCACCTGCCCAATACCATCCCTACAGTGATCATGGTGGGGCAGCATCATGTCTGGGGGAAACCAGGCACTGCCCATCACCTGCCCAATACCATCCCTACAGTGATCATGGTGGGGCAGCATCATGTCTGGGGGAAACCAGGCACTGCCCATCACCTGCCCAATACCATCCCTACAGTGATCATGGTGGGGGCAACATCATGTCTGGAGGAAACCAGGCACTGCCCATCACCTGCCCAATACCAACCCTACAGTGATCATGGTGGGGGTAGCATCATGTCTGGAGGAAACCAGGCACTGCCCATCACCTGCCCAATACCATCCCTACAGTGATCATGGTGGGGGCAGCATCATGTCTGGGGGAAACCAGGCACTGCCCATCACCTGCCCAATACCATCCCTACAATGATCATGGTGGGGGCAGCATCATGTTGTGGGGAAATCAGGCACTGCTCATCACCTGCCCAATACCATCCCTACAGTGATCATGGTGGGGGCAGCATCATGTCTGGAGGAAACCAGGCACTGCCCATCACCTGCCCAATACCATCCCTACAGTGATCATGGTGGGGGCAGCATCATGTCTGGGGGAAACCAGGCACTGCCCATCACCTGCCCAATACCATCCCTACAGTGATCATGGTGGGGGCAGCATCATGTCTGGAGGAAACCTGGCACTGCCCATCACCTGCCCAATACCATCCCTACAGTGATCATGGTGGGGGCAGCATCATGTCTGGGGGAAACCAGGAACTGCCCATCACCTGCCCAATACCATCCCTACAGTGATCATGGTGGGGGCAGCATCATGTCTGGAGGAAACCAGGCAAGGTCTGAATTCAATTTGGGGTCTGGTTTTAGGTCTAAATTTATTTTGGGGTTGGGTCTGTAGTCTGAATTCAATTTGCAGTCAGATCTGAGGTCTGATTTGTTTTTAGTGTCTGGTCTGGGGTCTGTTTTTATATACTGGGTAAATTACCCAACTGGAAAATTTCCCTTCCTGGACACAGGGTAGAGCCCCCCATCGGGATAGGTATTCTGTGGGTCCCATGGGATCCAATAAAAAACTTGCAGCAGCGGGCAGTTGTGGTGGCCCGGTGCAGAAGTTGTACCCTGTACCCTAACTGTCCTGTCAGGCAGCCTCCATGCAGTTTCCCCTGGGCCCTCTGCACCTGTTCCCCTTGTATAGTTATCTTTATGCTTTGTATTGTATATAAAGGTGTTATGTCTTTAAGAACCGTTGACATGTGATTATCCAGTGTCATGTGATTGTAACCCAGTGAGGTATCAGTGACCATGTGACCTTAGGGTGACCTATGGGACCCCCTCCTAGTCTCCCCTATATAAGCCCTGGGAGGAGCTCGCTCTCTTGATTTCCACTTATGTCTTTGCTGAGATCCAGTGCAGTCAAGTACTAAGAGGGAAATTTATCAAAACCTGTGCAGAGGAAAAGTTGCCCAGTTGCCCATAGCAACCAATCAGATCCCTTCTTTCATTTTGCAGAGGCCTTGTTGAAAGTGAAAGAAGCGATCTGATTGGTTGCTATGGGCAACTGGGCAACTTTTCCTCTGGACAGGTTTTGATAAATCTCCCCCTAAGAGTGTGTCTGGAGTCCATAGGAGGCCTCAAGTCAACCACGCAGCCACAAGTCTACAAGTCCACAACCCCCAGGTCCCAGTCAGAGCCTGGTAAGCAAAAACGGGGTATGGTCAGTCTCAGTCAAGTCAGTCAAAGTCAACCTGTCTTCAGTTAGCGTGGCTCTGCAGCAAAATTGTCCCAGTCCACTGAAAGTCCCAGCAAGCCCTAAGGTCTCTGAAGTCACTGGTCACCTCCGTGGGTCTGGCTAAGCGGTATAGACTATTCCACCTGTCTAACTCAGTAAAGCTGCCGTTGTTCCGTAACTTGACATCAGAGTCCTTATTGCCCCCATGCCTAGCCCAAGATCCAGTGGTATACCTTCGGGTGCTATTGAGGATAAACCACGCCCTGGTGTCACGAACACAAGGGGTTAGTTCCATCAGCCCCTAGGGCCATTCCATCTGCCCTCATCACACCCTCTACCACACAGTAATGAGGTTGTTGGCGGAGGTAATGGCCAAAAAATCCAGCGGGAGCAGGATTGAGAAAAGAGTCCTGCGCCGGGCTCTAACACAGGGGAATTCTTATCAAAACCTGTCCAGAGGAAAAGTTGCTGAGTTGCCCATAGCAACCAATCAGATCGCTTCTTTCATTTTTGAAAAGGCCTCTGAAAAATGAAAGAAGCGATCTGATTGGTTGCTATGGGCAACTCAGCAACTTTTCCTCTGGAAAGGTTTTGATAAATCTGTCTTTCTTCTACTTTATTAAAGGGGTACTCCACTGGAAAACATTTTTTTTTTTTTTATCAACTGGTGCCAGAAAATTATACAGATTTGTAAATTACTTCTATTTTAAAATATAATGCTTCCAGTACTTATCAGCTGCTGTTATGACCCACAGGAAGTTCTTCTCTTTTTTGAATTTCCTTTCTGCCTGCTTACAGTGCTCTCTGCTGACACCTCTGCCCAGGTCAGGAACTGTCCAGAGGAAGAGCAAATCCCCGTAGAAAACAGTTCCTAAAATGTACAGAGGTGTCAGCAGAGAGCACTGTGGTCAGACAGAAAGGAAATTCAAAAAGAGAAGAACTTCCTGTGGATCATAACAGCAGCTGATAAGTACTGGAAGGAATAAAGGGGTTATCCAGGAAAAAAACTTTATATATATATATATATATATATATATATATATATATATATATATATATATCAACTGGCTCCAGAAAGTTAAACAGATTTGTAAATTACTTCTATTAAAAAATCTTAATCCTTTCAGTACTTATGAGCTTCTGAAGTTAAGGTTGTTCTTTTCTGTCTATGTGCTCTCTGATGACACGTGTCTCGGGAAACGCCCAGTATAGAAGAGGTTTGCTATGGGGATTTGCTTCTAAACTGGGCGTTTCCCGAGACACGTGTCATCAGAGAGCACTTAGACAGAAAAAAGCAACCTTAACTTCAGAAGCTCATAAGTGCTGAAAGGATTAAGATTTTTTAATAGAAGTAATTTACAAATCTGTTTAACTTTCAGGAGCCAGTTGATATATAAAGAAAAGTTTTTTCCTGGATAACCCAGGGCACTGGTGTCGCGGCGGTGGTGGTCGCCGCCCAGTGCTGTGCCATTTTATGCTAGGGACCTTAGGGACCCACTCTGGATAGGTGGCCTTGACGTGGCGAGTGGGCTTGTACTTTTTGATCAAAAATGTATAATAACAACCTGTTAGTTTTTGATATTATGCTGAGAAGCAATCAGATCATTATACAAGATTGTAGATGTGCGACCATGTCTGTTTTCTACCCGAATTCAGATTGGTAAATTACTTGTATTAAAAAATCTTAATCCTTTCAGTACTTATGAGCTTCTGAAGTTAAGGTTGTTCTTTTCTGTCTAAGTGCTCTCTGATCACATGTGTCTCGGGAAACGCCCAGTATAGAATAGATTTGCTATGGGGATTTGCTTCTAAACTGGGCGTTTCCCGAGACACGTGTCATCAGAGAGCACTTAGACAGAAAAAAACAACCTTAACTTCAGAAGCTCATAAGTACTGAAAGGATTAAGATTTTTTAATAGAAGTAATTTACAAATCTGTTTAACTTTCTGACACCTGTTGATTAAAAAAATAAAAATAAAAATGTTTTCCAGTGGAGTACCCCTTTAACCTCTTCACTGACTACTATGTATTTAAAGGTGAACAGAGGTGGATTTACCCTCTAAGGCAGAGTTTTCCAACCAGGGTGCCTCCAGCTGTTGCGAAACTTCAACTCTCAGCAACAGAGGTGGATTTACCCTCTAAAGCAGAGTTTTCCAACCAGGGTGCCTCCAGCTGTTGCAAAACTGCAACTCTCAGCATGCCCGGACAGCCTTCGGCTGTCCGGGCATGCTGAGAGTTGCAGTTTCGCAACAGCTGGAGGCACTCTGGTTGGGAAACACTGCTGTAAGGAGCCAGGCGTTCATGTGAAGCCATTGTGGGCAGCGACGTGTGACCGTTTATAGTACACAAGAATGTTATGGGCAGGTAAATCCGGAACGGGTCTGGATGTAGCAGGTGACTATCCCCTGGATGAGGTGTATACACAACACACAGGAGCTCGCAGCCACCCGTATACAACACACAGGAGCTCGCAGCCACCCGTATATAACACACAGCGCACACAGCTCCGCACTTACTGCACCAACATGGCCACCAAAGTGGAGATCAGAGTCAATGACCAACACGCCAAGATGGCAGGCGCCAAGGAACATGCCCTGGCTGTCACCCGGGATTACATATCCAACCCCAGACTCTGTAAGTACCTATGGAATTATTGATGTTGCAGAACTGCAAGTCCCAGCAAGCTCTAATATATCAGGCAGGTTAACTAAAGCGGTTTGGGTGGGTCCAGGGGGGCACATACTTTTTTTGGCTCTATGTTGTTAGTAAATAGTTGTGGATTCCGCACTGATTTCTATGGGATTTTTGTCCCTTTTTGTGGGGTGGATTTCGGACCATCTGTGCTGTTGTTGGTCACAGACCCTCCTGTGAGGTCAGCGGCTCCCCCAAAAGGTTGGGATGGGAGTTGGCAGTGAAGCTTGTCATTCATTAGAGGGGTGAAGCATTGAAGCCTCTGTAGCCTCACACCATCTGGTCATTAGCCTGGACGCCTAGTGCGCTGCTCAGCTCTGCTTCATTAGAGCAGCCGCACAATTACCGTCCTGTCTATAGGGCCCGTCCTGTGTGCCGGGGAAAATAGGCATCACAGGTGGTGACCCTTACCAGGACACATAGATAATAGATAGATAGATAGATAGATAGATAGATAATAGATAGATAGATAGATAGATATGAGATAGATAGATAGATAGATAGATATGAGATAGATAGATAGATAGATAGATAGATATGAGATAGATAGATATGAGATAGATAGATAGATATGAGATAGATAGATAGATAGATAGATAGATATGAGATAGATATGAGATAGATAGATAGATAGATATGAGATAGATAGATAGATAGATAGATAGATATGAGATAGATAGATATGAGATAGATAGATAGATATGAGATAGATAGATAGATATGAGATAGATAGATATGAGATAGATAGATATGAGATAGATAGATAGATAGATAAGAGATAGATAGATATGAGATAGATAGATATGAGATAGATATGAGACAGATATGAGATAGATAGATAGATAGATATGAGATAGATAGATATGAGATAGATAGATATGAGAGAGATAGATATGAGATAGATAGATAGATAGATATGAGATAGATAGATATATAGATAGAAAAAATGCAGGCAGCACACCACAGCTTGTATCAAAAAGGAAAGTGAGTTTATTCCATGATGTGATAGAGACTACGTTTCTCCAGCCTCACGCTGGCTTTCTCAAGTTTCTATTGCAATTTAAATAGATAGATAGATAGATAGATAGATATGAGATAGAGATATAGATATGAGATAGATAGATAGATAGATAGATATGAGAGAGATAGATAGATATGAGATAGATAGATAGATAGATAAATAGATATGAGATAGATAGATATGAGATAGATAGATAGATAGATAGATATGAAAAAGACAGATAGATAGATAGATAGATAGATAGATATGGATATGAGATAGATAGATATGAGATAGATAAATAGATATGAGATAGATAGATAGATATGAGATAGATAGATATAAGATAGATATGACATAGATAATAGATAGATAGATAGATATGAGGATAGATAGATAAATACATAGATATGAGATAGATATGAGATAGATAGATAATAGATATGAGATAGATATGGGATAGATAAAAGATAGATAATAGATAGATATGAGATAGATAGATAGATAGATAGATATGAGATAGATAGATAAATAGATAATAGATAGATATGAGATAGATAGATAGATAATAGATAGATATGAGATAGATTGATAGATATCCCAAAAAAGCAAAGAAGAAGAAGCAATCCAATAGATATATATATATATATGAGAAAGATAGATAAATAGATATGACATAGATAGATATGAGATAAATAGATATGATATAGATAGATAGAGAATAGATAGATAGATAGATATGAGATAGATAGATATGAGATAGATAGATAGATAGAAATGAGATAAATAGATAATAGATATATAGATAGATATGAGATAGATAGATAGATATGAGATAGATATGAGATAGATAGATAGATAGATATGAGATAGATATGAGATAGATAGATATGAGATAGGTAGATAGAAATGAGATAGATAGATAATAGATGTATAGATAGATATGAGATAGAAATAAGATAGATATGAGATAGATAGATAGATATGAGATAGATAGATAGATAGATATGAGATAGATAGATATGAGATAGATAGATATCCCAAAAAAGCAAAGAAGAAGAAGCACTCCAATAGGAAAAAATGACATTCGGGTGCTGTTGGTGAGGGGTCCTGATTCCATTCCGCCTTTTCCCAACATCAATTTTAAGATCTCTCCACAGGTGATCAATGGGATTTAGATCTGGACTCATTGCTGCCACTTCAGAACTCTCCAGCACTTTGTTGTCATCCATTTCTGGGGGCTTTTTGACGTATGTTTGGGGTCATTGTCCTGCTGGAAGACCCAAGATCTTGTATGCAAACCCAGCTTTCTGACACTGGGCTGTACAGTGCGACCCAAAATACATTGGTAATCCTCAGATTTCATGATGTCTTGTACACATTCAAGGCCCCCAGTGCCAGAGGCAGCAAAACAACCCAAAACATCATTGACCTCCCCCATATGTCACTGTAGGTACTGTGTTCTTTTCTTTGTAGGCCTCATTCTGTTTTCGGTAAACAGTAGAATGATGGGCTTTACCAAAAAGCTCTATCTTGGTCTCATCTGTCCACAAGACGTTTTCCCAGAAGGATTTTGGTTACTCAAGTTCATTTTGGCAAAACATAGTCTTGCTTTTTTGTGTCTCTGTGTCAGCAGTGGGGTCCTCCTGGGTCTCCTCCATAGTGGGGTCCTCCTGGGTCTCCTCCATAGCGGGGTCCTCCTGGGTCTCCTCCATAGTGGGGTCCTGCTGGGTCTCCTGCCATAGTGGGGTCCTCCTGGGTTTCCTCCATAGTGGGGTCCTCCTGGGTCTCCTGCCATAGTGGGGTCCTCCTGGGTCTCCTCCATAGTGGGGTCCTCCTGGGTCTCCTCCATAGTGGGGTCCTCCTGGGTCTCCTGCCATAGCGTTTCATTTCATTTAAATGTCAATGGATAGTTCGCACTGACACTGATGCTCCCTGAGCCTGCAGGACAAAGCTTGAATATCTTTGGAACTTGTTTGGGGCTGCTTATCCACCATCCCGACTATCCTGCCTTGACACCTTTCATCAATTTTTAGTTTCCGTCTACGCCCAGGGCAAACTTCTTGATAATGTTGCGCACTGTGGACAAAGGCAAATCTAGATCTCTGGAGATGGACTTGTAACCTTGAGATTGTTGATATTTTTCCACAATTTGGGGTTCTCAAGTCCTCAGACAGTTCTCTTCTCCTCTTTCTGTTGTCCATGCTTAGTGTAGCACACACAGACACACAATGCAAAGACTAAGTGAACTTCTCTCCTTTTTATCTGCTTTCAGGTGTGATTTTTATATTGCCCACACCTGTTACTTGCCCCAGGGGAGTTTAAAGGCGCATCACATGCTTGAAACCCACTAAATCTTATTTTTCCACCGATACTGTTCGCATTGTTTATGGAACCATTAGCTATTGATATACGTGAAGCTGAGGTGTTTAGTGGGTTTGGTTCTCAGGGGGATAAGGGAAAGATTCTGCTCTATGCAGATGATGTGATTATGTTTGTTAGGAACCCAATCCAAAAAGTCCCGGGAGTAGTGCAAATGGTGGAAGAGTTCGGGGAAACTTCAGGGTTTAAAATAAAATGACAAAAATCAGGGTTGTTACCATTGGACGAGGAAATTAACTCCCCCATAGGAAATATAAAAATATTAAAAACAACAGATTACGGTATATGGAATATTTAGGTCTAAAAATCTCAAAAAAGGTTGAGGAATTTAATGAACTTCATCTATATCCTGTGTTGGAAAAAATTAAAATTACCGTATTTTTCGCCCTATAGGACGCACCGGCGTATAAGACGCACCCAATTTATAGGTGCAAAATCTAAAAAAAATAAAGATTTTGAACCCAATAGTGGTCTTCAACCTGCGGACCTCCAGATGTTGCAAAACTACAACTCCCAGCATGCCCGGACAGCCGTTGGCTGTCCGGGCATGCTGGGAGTTGTAGTTTTGCAACATCGGGCGGTCTGCAGATTGAAGACCACTGCATAGGAGGTAATACTCACGTGTCCCCGCCGCTCCGGACCCGTCACCGCTGCCCTGGATGTCGCTCCATCGCTGTCGCTGTGTCCCCGTCGCTCCGGAACGTCTCTGCTGCCGGCCGGGTATCCTCGCTCTCCGTCGCCGCCATCACATCATTACGCACGCCGACGCACGTACGCGACGACGTGATGACGAGGAAGGAGAGCGCCGGCCATACAGGGGATCCCTGAACGGAGAAGACACCGAGGAGGCAGGTAAGGTCCCTCCCGGGGTCCTGTAAGCACTAACCCGGCTATTCAGTCGGGCTGTTCGGGACGCCGCGGTGAAATCGCTGAACAGCCGGGTTAGTGTCACTTTCCCTTCAGACGCGGCAGTCAGCTTTGATCGCCGCGTCTGAAGGGTTAATACAGGGCATCACCGCGATCGGTGATGTCCTGTATTAGCCGCGGGTCCCGGCCGTTGATGGCCGCAGGGACCGCCGCGATAGGGGTGTATTCGCCGTATAAGACGCATCGACTTTTTCCCCCCCCCAGTTTTGGGGAAGAAAAAGTGCGTCTTATACGGCGAAAAATACGGTAATATCTGGATAAAGTTGCGTTTAAACATGGCAGATAGAATTACTTGAATTAAGATGGTTCTTCCCCTCCTAAGAGTATCACCTATATGGATCAAGGAAAGTTTTTTTTGGTCTTTTGGGAAAAAAGCTAAATGAGCTAATTTGGGGACGGAAACAGGTGAGAATTAAGCTACAATATTTGACCCCCCCCCCCCCCCCCTTGAAGGCGGGGGATTGAAAATTCCAGATACGAATAAGAGGTAATTAGGGGATATTTTTTGAAATTAGGTGTTAAAAGAAAATCAATATGGGAGGTTTGGAAAGTGACAGATTCAATCTGATGGATGATAGAACTAATGCTCTCTAGGTAAAAAAAAAAGTAAAGTATGGGAGAAGATTAATCTTATTTTTCCACAATTTTGAACGGGTGCCAATAATTTTGTCCAGCCCATTTTTGGAGTTTGGTGACATTATGTCCAATTTTCTTACTGCAATCCTTTTCTGTGAGAAATACTCCATTTTCTAGAAAAAATTCAGGGAAGCCAACATTTACGGCCATGACTGTATGAGATAGATAGATATGAGATAGATATATATGAGATGTATAGATATGAGATAGGTAAACAGATAGATAGATAGATAGATATGAGATAAATAGATAGATAGATAGATATGAGATAGATAGATAGATATGAGATAGATAGATATGAGATGTATAGATATGAGATAAATAGATAGATAGATAGATATGAGATAGATAGATAGATAGATATGAGATAGATAGATAGATATGAGATAGATATGAGATAGATAGATAGATAGATATGAGATAGATAGATAGATAGATAGATAGATAGATAGATAGATATGAGATAGATATGAGATAGATAGATAGATAAGAGATAGATAGATAGATATGAGATAGATAGATATGAGATAGATAGATAGATAGATAGATAGATATGAGATAGATAGATATGTGATAGATAGATAGATATGAGATAGATAGATATAAGATAAATAGATAGATAGATGGATATGAGATAAATAGATAGATAGATAGATAGATATGAGATAGATAGATAGATATGAGATAGATAGATATGAGATAGATAGATAGATAGATAGATATGAGATAGATATGAGATAGATAGATATGAGATAGATAGATAGATATGAGATAAATAGATAGATAGATGGATAGATAGATATGAGATAGATAGATAAATATGAGATAGATAGATAGATATGAGATAGATAGATGAGATAGATATGAGATAGATAGATAGATAAGAGATAGATAGATATGAGATAGATATGAGATAGATAGATAGATAAGAGATAGATAGATAGATATGAGATAGATAAATATGTGATAGATAGATAGATAGATAGATATGAGATAGATAGATATGAGATAGATAGATATGAGATAAATAGATAGATACGAGATAGATAGATATGAGATAGCCATATAGATAGATAGATATGAGATAGATAGATATATATGAGATAGATAGATATGAGATAAATAGATAGATAGATATGAGATAATAGATAGATAGATATGAGATGGATAGATAGATAGATATGAGATAGATGGATATATAGATAGATATGACATAGATAGATAGATATGAGATAGATAGATATGAGATAGATATATAGAGATAGATATGAGATAGATATGAGATAGATAGATATGAGATAGATAGATATGAGATAGATATATAGAGATAGATATGAGATAGATAGATATGAGATAGATATATAGAGATAGATATGAGATAGATAGATATGAGATAGATATATAGAGATAGATATATAGAGATAGATATGAGATAGATAGATATGAGATAGATAGATTCTCGGTGGCCTTTGGGTCGGCTCAGATTCCTTCTGTCCATTCTTGAGAGGTTTGAGTCTTTCTAGTAAGGAATGTGGGGATTCCGGGGCTGCTTTCTGCAGCTGTGTTGGTTGTTTCCTGGATGATCTCAAGCAGACCTGATTCCATGTGACATAATTCCTATAGGAGTTGGGGGTCCCGCGGCTCATGGCTTCTCCTCTATCACATACCATGCCTGACGGTGTGAAAATGATTAGCAGCTCATTACTGCGCCTCAGCTCTCTGCCTCATCAACCCGAAGTCTTCTCTGTGACACCGCTCAACTTTAGATGGGTCTTCATGACTGCGGCCATACACACTGCAGATCCTGGAGGGCAGAAAAGGCCAACATAGCACATTTTCTGATAACTATTGGCATCTTTCCATGACAGATTCTAACCATGGTAGAATGATATCTTTGGAAAAGTTGTTCATGCCATAGAACAGGTGTTCATCCTATTATTGAAAGCCATAGACCATGGTGGACAGTGATCATCTATATGTCACCTACAGAACAAGTCATAGACCATGGTGGACAGTGATCATCTATATGTCACCTACAGAACAAGTCATAGACCATGGTGGACAGTGATCATCTATATGTTACCTACAGAACAAGTCATAGACCATGGTAGACAGTGATCATCTCTATGTCACCTACAGAACAAGTCATAGACCATGGTGGACAGTGATCATCTATATGTCCCCTACAGAACAAGTCATAGACCATGGTAGACAGTGATCATCTATATGTCACCTACAGAACAAGTCATAGACCATGGTGGACAGTGATCATCTATATGTCACCTACAGAACAAGCCATAGACCATGGTAGACAGTGATCATCTATATGTCACCTACAGAACAAGCCATAGACCATGGTAGAGAGTGATCATCTATATGTCACCTACAGAACAAGTCATAGACCATGGTAGACAGTGATCATCTATATGTCACCTACAGAACAAGTCATAGACCATGGTAGACAGTGATCATCTCTATGTCACCTACAGAACAAGCCATAGACCATGGTGGACAGTGATCATCTATATGTCCCCTACAGAACAAGTCATAGACCATGGTGGACAGTGATCATCTATATGTCCCCTACAGAACAAGCCATAGACCATGGTGGACAGTGATCATCTATATGTCACCTACAGAACAACCCATAGACCATGGTGGACAGTGATCATCTATATGTCACCTACAGAACAAGTCATAGACCATGGTAGACAGTGATCATCTATATGTCCCCTACAGAACAAACCATAGACCACGGTGGACAGTGATCATCTATATGTCGCCTACAGAACAAGTCATAGACCATGGTAGAGAGTGATCATCTATATGTCACCTACAGAACAAGTCATAGACCATGGTAGAGAGTGATCATCTATATGTCACCTACAGAACAAGTCATAGACCATGGTAGAGAGTGATCATCTATGGTCACCTACAGAACAAGTCATAGACCATGGTGGACAGTGATCATCTATATGTCCCCTACAGAACAAGTCATAGACCATGGTGGACAGTGATCATCTGTATGTCACCTACAGAACAAGTCATAGACCATGGTAGAGAGTGATCATCTATGGTCACCTACAGAACAAGTCATAGACCAGGGTAGACAGTGATCATCCATATGTCACCTACAGAACAAGCCATAGACCATGGTAGACAGTGATCATCTATATGTCACCTCCAGAACAAGCCATAGACCATGGTAGAGAGTGATCATCTATGGTCACCTACAGAACAAGTCATAGACCATGGTAGACAGTGATCATCTATATGTCCCTTACAGAACAAACCATAGACCATGGTGGACAGTGATCATCTCTATGTCACCTACAGAACAAGTCATAGACCATGGTAGACAGTGATGATCTATATGTCCCCTACAGAACAAGTCATAGACCATGGTGGACAGTGATCATTTATATGCCCCCTACAGAACAACCCATAGACCATGGTGGACAGTGATCATCTATATGTCACCTACAGAACAAGTCATAGACCATGGTAGACAGTGATCATCTATATGTCCCCTACAGAACAAACCATAGACCACGGTGGACAGTGATCATCTATATGTCACCTACAGAACAAGTCATAGACCATGGTAGAGAGTGATCATCTATATGTCACCTACAGAACAAGTCATAGACCATGGTAGGGAGTGATCATCTATGGTCACCTACAGAACAAGTCATAGACCAGGGTAGACAGTGATCATCTATATGTCACCTACAGAACAAGTCATAGACCATGGTGGACAGTGATCATCTGTTTGTCACCTACAGAACAAGTCATAGACCATGGTAGAGAGTGATCATCTATATGTAACCTACAGAAAAAGCCATAGACCATGGTAGAGAATGATCATCTATGGTCACCTACAGAACAAGTCATAGACGAGGGTAGACAGTGATCATCTATATGTCACCTACAGAACAAGCCATAGACCATGGTAGACAGTGATCATCTATATGTCACCTACAGAACAAGTCATAGACCATGGTGGACAGTGATTATCTGTATGTCACCTACAGAACAAGTCATAGACCATGGTAGACAGTGATCATCTATATGTCACCTACAGAACAAGCCATAGACCATGGTAGAGAGTGATCATCTATATGTAACCTACAGAAAAAGCCATAGACCATGGTAGAGAGTGATCATCTATGGTCACCTACAGAACAAGTCATAGACCAGGGTGGACAGTGATCATCTGTATGTCACCTACAGAACAAGTCATAGACCATGGTAGAGAGCGATCATCCATATGTCACCTACAGAACAAGCCATAGACCATGATAGACAGTGGTCATCTATATGTCACCTACAGAACAAGTCATAGACCATGGTAGAGAGCGATCATCTATATGTCACCTACAGAACAAGTCATAGTCCATGGTAGAGAGTGATCATCTATATGTCACCTACAGAACAAGTCATAGACCATGGTAGACAGTGATCATCTATATGTCACCTACAGAACAAGTCATAGACCATGGTAGACAGTGATCATCTATACGTCACCTACAGAACAAGCCATAGACCATGGTAGAGAGTGATCATCTATACGTCACCTACAGAACAAGTTATAGACCATGGTAGACAGTGATCATCTATATGTCACCTACAGAACAAGTCATAGACCATGGTAGAGAGTGATCATCTATATGTCACCTACAGAACAAGTCATAGACCATGGTAGAGAGTGATCATCTATATGTCACCTACAGAACAAGTCATAGACCATGGTGGACAGTGATCATCTATATGTCACCTACAGAACAAGTCATAGACCATGGTAGAGAGCGATCATCTATTTGTCGTTTCATCATAGGGCATTGTATGTGAGTCCTTCACAAATGGCAGACTGATCTTTATTTAATCCCCTTCCTGACCTTTTTCCGTACTATTACTTGATAATCTTGGGAAGGGAGTATGGAGCAGCTCTAGCCTTATACATGGTGGGTGCCCGCTGTGGTAGTGGTAGAGTAGAGGTTGGAAACAGTTTAACCCTCTAAGCAGTCAACAGATTTCAAACCCCCACAGCATGGGTGCTGTGTGGTAAAGATGGCAGCTGGAGACCTCGTGAAGACCCCCCGCCCCCCCCGGCCTATAGAACCAATGAAGGTGATGTATAAGCACTCAAGGCGCAGTAGATTGTACTAGTGATCCATGCAGTGTATTGTATTAGTGATCTAGTGATCCATGCAGTGTATCATACTTGTGATGAAGTGATCCATGCAGTGTATTGTACTAGTGATCTAGTGATCCATGCAGTGTATTGTACTAGTAATCTAGTGATCCATGCAGTGTATTGTACTAGTAATCTAGTGATACATGCAGTGTATCATACTGGTTATTTAGTGATCCATGCAGTGTATTGTACTAGTGATCTAGTGATCCATGCAGTGTATTGTACTAGTGATCTAGTGATCCATGCAGTGTATTATACTAGTGATCTAATTATTCATGCAGTGTATTGTACTAGTGATCCATGCAGTGTATTGTACTCATGATCTAGTGATCCATGAAGTGTATTGTACTAGTAATCTAGTGATCCATGCAGTGTATTGTACTAGTAATCTAGTGATCAATGCAGTGTATTGTACTAGTAATCTAGTGATCCATGCAGTGTATTGTACTAGTGATCTAGTGATCCATGCAGTGTATTGTACTCGTGATGAAGTGATCCATGCAGTGTATTGTACTAGTGATCCATGCAGTGTATTGTACTAGTGATCTAGTGATCCATGCAGTGTATTGTACTAGTGATCTAGTGATCCATGCAGTGTATTATACTAGTGATCTAATTATTCATGCAGTGTATTGTACTAGTGATCCATGCAGTGTATTGTACTCGTGATGAAGTGATCCATGCAGTGTATTGTACTAGTGATCTAGTGATCCATGCAGTGTATTGTACACGTGATCTAGTGATCCATGAAGTGTATTGTACTCGTGATGAAGTGATCCATGCAGTGTATTGTACTAGTGATCCAATGATCCATGCAGTGTATTGTACTAGTAATCTAGTGATCCATGTAGTGTATCATACTGGTTATCTAGTGATCCATGCAGTGTATTATACTAGTGATCTAGTGATCCATGCAGTGTATTGTACTAGTGATCTAGTGATCCATGCAGTGTATTGTACTAGTGATGAAGTGATCCATGCAGTGTATTGTACTAGTGATCTAGTGATTCATGCAGTGTATTTTACTAGTAATCTAGTGATCCATGCAGTGTATTGTACTAGTGATCCAATGATCCATGCAGTGTATTGTACTAGTAATCTAGTGATCCATGCAGTGTATTGTACTAGTGATCTAGTGATCCATGCAGTGTATGGTACTCGTGATAAAGGGACCATGTTGTGTATTGTACTAGTGATCTAGTGATCCATGCAGTGTATTGTACTAGTGATCTACTGATTTATGCAGTGTATTGTACTAATGATCTAGTGATCCATGCAGTGTATTATACTAGTGATCTGATTATCATACAGTGTATTGTACTAGTGATCTAGTGATCCATGCAGTGTATTGTACTCGTGATCTAGTGATCCATGCAGTGTATTGTACTCGTGATCTAGTGATCCATGCAGTGTATTGTACTAATGATCTAGTGATCCATGCAGTGTTTTATACTATTGATCTAGTGATCCATGCAGTGTATTGTACTAGTGATCTAATGATCCATGCAGTGTATTGTACTCGTGATGAAGTGACCATGCAGTGTATTGTACTAGTAATGTAGGGATCCATGCAGTGTATTGTATTAGTGATCTTGTGATCCATGCAGTGTATTGTACTAGTGATCTAGTGATCCATGCAGTTTATTGTACTCATGATGAAGTGATCCATGCAGTGTATTGTTCTTGTGATCTAGTGATCCATGCAGTGTATTGTACTAGTTATCTAGTGTATTGCAGTGTATTGTACTGATGAAGAAGTGATCCATGCAGTGTATTGTACTAGTGATCTAGTGATCCATGCAGTGTTTTGTACTTGTGATGAAGTGACCATGCAGTGTATTATACTAGTGATCTAGTGATCCGTAAAGTGTATTGTACTAGTGATCTAGTGATCCATGTAGTGTATTGTACTCGTGAGGAAGTGATCCATGCAGTGTATTGTACTAGTGATCTAGTGATCCATGCAGTGTATTGTAATAGTGATCTAGTGATCCATGCAGTGTATTGTACTAGTAATCTAGTGATCCATGCAGTGTATTGTACTAGTAATCTAGTGATACATGCAGTGTATCATACTGGTTATTTAGTGATCCATGCAGTGTATTGTACTAGTGATCTAGTGATCCATGCAGTGTATTGTACTAGTGATCTAGTGATCCATGCAGTGTATTATACTAGTGATCTAATTATTCATGCAGTGTATTGTACTAGTGATCCATGCAGTGTATTGTACTCATGATCTAGTGATCCATGAAGTGTATTGTACTAGTAATCTAGTGATCCATGCAGTGTATTGTACTAGTAATCTAGTGATCAATGCAGTGTATTGTACTAGTAATCTAGTGATCCATGCAGTGTATTGTACTAGTGATCTAGTGATCCATGCAGTGTATTGTACTCGTGATGAAGTGATCCATGCAGTGTATTGTACTAGTGATCCATGCAGTGTATTGTACTAGTGATCTAGTGATCCATGCAGTGTATTGTACTAGTGATCTAGTGATCCATGCAGTGTATTATACTAGTGATCTAATTATTCATGCAGTGTATTGTACTAGTGATCCATGCAGTGTATTGTACTCGTGATGAAGTGATCCATGCAGTGTATTGTACTAGTGATCTAGTGATCCATGCAGTGTATTGTACACGTGATCTAGTGATCCATGAAGTGTATTGTACTCGTGATGAAGTGATCCATGCAGTGTATTGTACTAGTGATCCAATGATCCATGCAGTGTATTGTACTAGTAATCTAGTGATCCATGTAGTGTATCATACTGGTTATCTAGTGATCCATGCAGTGTATTATACTAGTGATCTAGTGATCCATGCAGTGTATTGTACTAGTGATCTAGTGATCCATGCAGTGTATTGTACTAGTGATGAAGTGATCCATGCAGTGTATTGTACTAGTGATCTAGTGATTCATGCAGTGTATTTTACTAGTAATCTAGTGATCCATGCAGTGTATTGTACTAGTGATCCAATGATCCATGCAGTGTATTGTACTAGTAATCTAGTGATCCATGCAGTGTATTGTACTAGTGATCTAGTGATCCATGCAGTGTATGGTACTCGTGATAAAGGGACCATGTTGTGTATTGTACTAGTGATCTAGTGATCCATGCAGTGTATTGTACTAGTGATCTACTGATTTATGCAGTGTATTGTACTAATGATCTAGTGATCCATGCAGTGTATTATACTAGTGATCTGATTATCATACAGTGTATTGTACTAGTGATCTAGTGATCCATGCAGTGTATTGTACTCGTGATCTAGTGATCCATGCAGTGTATTGTACTCGTGATCTAGTGATCCATGCAGTGTATTGTACTAATGATCTAGTGATCCATGCAGTGTTTTATACTATTGATCTAGTGATCCATGCAGTGTATTGTACTAGTGATCTAATGATCCATGCAGTGTATTGTACTCGTGATGAAGTGACCATGCAGTGTATTGTACTAGTAATGTAGGGATCCATGCAGTGTATTGTATTAGTGATCTTGTGATCCATGCAGTGTATTGTACTAGTGATCTAGTGATCCATGCAGTTTATTGTACTCATGATGAAGTGATCCATGCAGTGTATTGTTCTTGTGATCTAGTGATCCATGCAGTGTATTGTACTAGTTATCTAGTGTATTGCAGTGTATTGTACTGATGAAGAAGTGATCCATGCAGTGTATTTTACTAGTGATCTAGTGATCCATGCAGTGTTTTGTACTTGTGATGAAGTGACCATGCAGTGTATTATACTAGTGATCTAGTGATCCGTAAAGTGTATTGTACTAGTGATCTAGTGATCCATGTAGTGTATTGTACTCGTGAGGAAGTGATCCATGCAGTGTATTGTACTAGTGATCTAGTGATCCATGCAGTGTATTGTAATAGTGATCTAGTGATCCATGCAGTGTATTGTACTAGTGATCCATGCAGTGTATAGTACCAGTGATCTAGTGATCCATGCAGTGTATTGTATTAGTGATCCATGCAGTGTATTGTACTAGTGATCTAGTGACCCATGCAGTGTATTGTACTAGTGATCTAGTGATCCATAAAGTGTATTGTACTAGTGATCTAGTGATCCATGCAGTGTATTATACTAGTGATCTATCGATCCATGTGGTGTATTGTACTAGTGATCTAGTGATCCATTCAGTGTATTGTACTAGTGATCTAGTGATCCATAAAGTGTATTGTACTAATGATCTAGTGATCCATAAAGTATATTGTACTAGTGATCTCGCGATCCATGTAGTATATTGTACTAGTGATCTAGTGATCCATGCAGTGTATCGTACTGGTCATCTAGTGATCCATGCAGTGTATTGTACTAGTAATCTAGTGATCCATGCAGTGTATTGTACTTGTGATGAAGTGATCCATGCAGTGTATTGTACTAGTGATCTAGTGATCCATGCAGTGTATTGTACTAGTAATCTAGTGATCCATGCAGTGTATTGTACTAGTAATCTAGTGATACATGCAGTGTATCATACTGGTTATTTAGTGATCCATGCAGTGTATTATACTAGTAATCTAGAGATCCATGCAGTGTATTGTACTAGTAATCTAGTGATCCATGCAGTGTATTGTACTAGTAATTTAGTGATCCATGCAGTGTATTGTACTAGTGATCTAGTGATCCATGCAGTGTATTGTACTAGTGATCTAGTGATCCATGCAGTGTATTGTACTAGTAATCTAGTGATCCATGCAGTGTATTGTACTAGTAATCTAGTGATCCATGCAGTGTATTGTACTAGTAATCTAATGATCCATGCAGTGTATTGTACTAGTGATCTAGTGATCCATGCAGTGTATTGTACTAGTAATCTAGTGATCCATGCAGTGTATTGTACTCGTGATGAAGTGATCCATGCAGTGTATTGTACTAGTGATCTAGTGATCCATGCAGTGTATTGTACTAGTGATCTAGTGATCCATGCAGTGTATTGTACTAGTAATCTAGTGATCCATGCAGTGTATTGTACTCGTGATGAAGTGATCCATGCAGTGTATTGTACTAGTGATCTAGTGATCCATGCAGTGTATTGTACTAGTGATCTAGTGATCCATGCAGTGTATTGTACTAGTAATCTAGTGATCCATGCAGTGTATTGTACTAGTGATCCATGCAGTGTATTGTACTCGTGATGAAGTGATCCATGCAGTGTATTGTACTAGTGATCTAGTGATCCATGCAGTGTATTGTACTAGTGATCTATTGATCCATGCAGTGTATTGTACTAGTAATCTAGTGATCCATGCAGTGTATTGTACTCGTGATGAAGTGATCCATGCAGTGTATTGTACTAGTGATCTAGTGATCCATGCAGTGTATTGTACTAGTAATCTAGTGATCCATGCAGTGTATTGTACTAGTAATCTAGTGATCCATGCAGTGTATTGTACTAGTAATTTAGTGATCCATGCAGTGTATTGTACTAGTAATCTAGTGATCCATGCAGTGTATTGTACTCATGATGAAGTGATCCATGTGGTGTATTGTACTAGTGATCTAGTGATCCATGCAGTGTATTGTACTCGTGATGATGTGATCCATGCAGTGTATTGTACTAGTGATCTAGTGATCCATGCAGTGTATTGTACTAGTGATCTAGTGATCCATGCAGTGTATTGTACTAGTAATCTAGTGATCCATGCAGTGTATTGTACTAGTAATCTAATGATCCATGCAGTGTATTGTACTAGTGATCTAGTGATCCATGCAGTGTATTGTACTAGTAATCTAGTGATCCATGCAGTGTATTGTACTCATGATGAAGTGATCCATGCAGTGTATTGTACTAGTGATCTAGTGATCCATGCAGTGTATTGTACTAGTGATCTAGTGACCCATGCAGTGTATTGTACTAGTAATCTAGTGATCCATGCAGTGTATTGTACTCGTGATGAAGTGATCCATGCAGTGTATTGTACTAGTGATCTAGTGATCCATGCAGTGTATTGTACTAGTGATCTAGTGATCCATGCAGTGTATTGTACTAGTAATCTAGTGATCCATGCAGTGTATTGTACTAGTGATCCATGCAGTGTATTGTACTCGTGATGAAGTGATCCATGCAGTGTATTGTACTAGTGATCTAGTGATCCATGCAGTGTATTGTACTAGTGATCTAGTGATCCATGCAGTGTATTGTACTAGTAATCTAGTGATCCATGCAGTGTATTGTACTCGTGATGAAGTGATCCATGCAGTGTATTGTACTAGTGATCTAGTGATCCATGCAGTGTATTGTACTAGTGATCTAGTGATCCATGCTGTGTATTGTACTAGTAATCTAGTGATCCATGCAGTGTATTGTACTCGTGATGAAGTGATCCATGCAGTGTATTGTACTAGTGATCTAGTGATCCATGCAGTGTATTGTACTAGTGATCTAGTGATCCATGCAGTGTATTGTACTAGTAATCTAGTGATCCATGCAGTGTATTGTACTAGTGATCCATGCAGTGTATTGTACTCGTGATGAAGTGATCCATGCAGTGTATTGTACTAGTGATCTAGTGATCCATGCAGTGTATTGTACTAGTGATCCATTGATCCATGCAGTGTATTGTACTAGTAATCTAGTGATCCAGTCAGTGTATTGTACTCGTGATGAAGTGATCCATGCAGTGTATTGTACTAGTGATCTAGTGATCCATGCAGTGTATTGTACTAGTAATCTAGTGATCCATGCAGTGTATTGTACTAGTAATCTAGTGATCCATGCAGTGTATTGTACTAGTAATTTAGTAATCCATGCAGTGTATTGTACTAGTAATCTAGTGATCCATGCAGTGTATTGTACTCGTGATGATGTGATCCATGCAGTGTATTGTACTAGTGATCTAGTGATCCATGCAGTGTATTGTACTAGTGATCTAGTGATCCATGCAGTGTATTGTACTAGTAATCTAGTGATCCATGCAGTGTATTGTACTAGTAATCTAATGATCCATGCAGTGTAATGTACTAGTGATCTAGTGATCCATGCAGTGTATTGTACTAGTAATCTAGTGATCCATGCAGTGTATTGTACTAGTAATCTAATGATCCATGCAGTGTAATGTACTAGTGATCTAGTGATCCATGCAGTGTATTGTACTAGTAATCTAGTGATCCATGCAGTGTATTGTACTTGTGATGAAGTGATCCATGCAGTGTATTGTACTAGTGATCTAGTGATCCATGCAGTGTATTGTACTCGTGATGATGTGATCCATGCAGTGTATTGTACTAGTGATCTAGTGATCCATGCAGTGTATTGTACTAGTGATCTAGTGATCCATGCAGTGTATTGTACTAGTAATCTAGTGATCCATGCAGTGTATTGTACTAGTAATCTAATGATCCATGCAGTGTAATGTACTAGTGATCTAGTGATCCATGCAGTGTATTGTACTAGTAATCTAGTGATCCATGCAGTGTATTGTACTTGTGATGAAGTGATCCATGCAGTGTATTGTACTAGTGATCTAGTGATCCATGCAGTGTATTGTACTAGTGATCTAGTGATCCATGCAGTGTATTGTACTAGTAATCTAGTGATCCATGCAGTGTATTGTACTCGTGATGAAGTGATCCATGCAGTGTATTGTACTAGTGATCTAGTGATCCATGCAGTGTATTGTACTAGTGATCTAGTGATCCATGCAGTGTATTGTACTAGTAATCTAGTGATCCATGTAGTGTATTGTACTAGTGATCCATGCAGTGTATTGTACTCGTGATGAAGTGATCCATGCAGTGTATTGTACTAGTGATCTAGTGATCCATGCAGTGTATTGTACTAGTGATCTAGTGATCCATGCAGTGTATTGTACTAGTAATCTAGTGATCCATGCAGTGTATTGTACTCGTGATGAAGTGATCCATGTGGTGTAATGTCCAAATGATCAAGCAGGACTGTACAACTTCCTGTTAGGAGAGAGGGAGAAGCCAGGGAGCTAGAGACAACACTGACAGAGGACTACACAATTTCCTGTCAGGAGAGAGGGAGGACCCGGGAAGCTGCTGAGACAATACCACACTGACAATGAAAGGACTACACAAGTTGCTTTTATTGGTGAGTCAAGTAAAAGTATGCTGAAGCCAGTGCAATATACAATATATTGGAGGCAGTGAAGGCGGCAGCATCCTGGACTCACGGAGCTCACAACCACCCTGTATTACTGGAAGGGACACGTTTGGTCCTAGGAGCTGGTAACAAACTGTATTTATGGGGATCTAAGGATAAATAAAGAGTACACCCTGAAACTTGCACCGATGACATCTGCTACTTAATCCTTTAAAAGGTGCAAAAGAAAGACATTTTCGAATTTCACTTTAATGTTTGTTTATTTAATATCATGTCTAAGAAAACGTTCATTTCTGAGAAAAACACAAGTTGTCTTTGGTGAGAGCGCGGGGCACATAATGGCCGGCCTGATACCGGAGGATCAATATTCCTGAGAATACAGGATGACACCATGTGATCTGTAAATACCCATCATCCTGCCAGAAAACAATGACCCCGGCCTGTCCCGAGCCCCTATTGTTATCACTGGCAAAACAACCTGTAAAGAATCCATTATCAAAAGGCTAACAGCAGCACAGAGTGTTTATGGATAGACATCTACTCATCTTCTTCATACCTGCCAACTTTTCCAGAATGTCCAAAAGACTCACAAATAAAAGAGAAGATTTTGTGCAGGAGCCGCTCATTCTTTATTATATACTCATCTCTCCCTATTCCTGCACTCTTGTACCCTTCTTTACTCCGAGTAGCTCCCAAGCTGAAGGAATGGGGAGAGGCAGGGGTTAAGTCCTAGGGAAAAAAAGTGTGGGACCTCACTCAAGATTTCCACTTAAGGGCTGGTCCTGCAGGACTCCTGTTAATGGGAACAGGGTTCCTGCTGTGGCAAAAGTGCAGGAACGCCATTCCCATGTATTCCTGCAGGACTTGAGCCCTGGGGAGAGGGGAGTATCTGCATGTTTTGGTTTAGGTTCTTTATTCATTTTTTGTCATAGGATCAATGGGGTTGCAATAATTAAAAACAGATACTTACCTACCTCGCTCCCTCAGGAATCCCCCGGTGAAGTCTTGCAGTCCTCCCTGATGGATTAGGTTGCTACTTCCGAAACTGAATTGTCTAAGCAGTGTTCCACCTCTTTAATGGCAGTCACTGGCTGAGGTGGAACACTGCTGAGACAAGGTTACTCTCAAATATGACCTGACCAATGGGAGTCCCTTTGCTTGGGTGGGGGCTGGTTTGTGAACCTCTCCCAGTCGATGGAGAGGGTTGCAGTAAGTAGAAAAAGACAGATGGTCGCTGCTGTGCCTGGGTCCTGAGGGGAGGTCCATGTGCCACAATTGGTCACTCAGATACTGGTGTCACAAGCCACACCCACCCAAGTTACCCAACTCCTGAGAGTAACTCCAGAAGAGCCAAATTCAGAATGTGTCTGGTTCGGAGACCTCACCTCCCAAAGTGAATGGAAAGAAGAAGCCTACATGCTCCTTGCAGACAGGTACAACGACCTTGCTTCTTGGAGCCTACAGGCCAGTCTAGGCCTGCAGCATACAAAACACAGAGATGGGACCTGGTGCATGCTGGGGCCACCAATGGATGCTATGACACCTGCCTGCAATGATCCACTGACAGGAAAGTGATTGGTGCAGCTTATGGCTTCCTATTTAACCGTGTCTGCGTCCTGAGGATGGAGATACAGCTGACAGTGATGCTCATCTAGGGATCTGGGCAGATAACATCTCAGTAAGCTATTCTTCTACAGTATCTGGTTAACTAATAGCATAGACAGGAGATGGTCCAGCCATCCCACCACCAACACCACCACTAGGGTACATGAAGAGGGGGATAGTGGTGTGAGGGGCTTAGGTTAAATGGTCACTCTCATTAAAACAAATTTTTACTGCACTCCTTGTGGTAAATAAAAAATATTTCTAATATACTTTGTTTAAAAAAAATGAAGTTTTCTATGTTTTATTTGTGCTTAAAAAAGCTCAAGAGCACATTTTCCCCCAACTCATACACAGACTTTGGATCGAAGTCCGAACAAAGAAAGTGCAGCCTGGAGTGCTGAGGTGGGGGGGGGGGGGGGGGTGTCCAACTAACCGCATATGGCAGTTAAGTGTGAGAGGAGCTATGATTGGATGAGGCTGGACACACCCCCCCTCAGCACTACAGGCTGCACTTTATGTTTGGGCTTCGGTCCAAAGTCTGTGTATGAGATGGGGGAAAATGTGCTCTTGAGCTTTTTTAAGCACAAATAAAACATAGAAAACTTCATTTTTTTTTAATCAAAGTATATTAGAAATATTTTCTTTATTTACCATAAGGAGTGCAATAGCAAAAACATTTTTTAATGAGAGTTACACTTTAAATCAAAGTCATTTGGTGGACCGGTCTGAGCCTGCTTTTAAAACTCACTGGGATGGCTATAGCCATCTTGACATCCCAACATGGTGGTGCCAAGGCACTTTGAGGGGATTCTTGTAAAATGTCTTATACCAGCAGATGAAGGAACAAGGTCCTCCAGCAGCACAGAGTATATAAGCATGGTAGCCAATACTGTGAATGTATAAAGCACAATATCTGAGTGTATTACTCCTCTCCTCTAAGGCCTGGCCATCTTAGTGTGCCAGAGATCTGACAGTACCCATAATGCACTGCACTAGCTGGCTGCCTGGCATCTGTCCACAGAGGAGCGGTCCCTCGTACATCAAAGTCATTGCTTTCTGGCACCTTCCCGAATTGCTGCCTTTGACGCGTCTCCCACTCCCACTTGGCTCATTTTCTTAGCTTGGCAGCTCCGTGAATTGGCAGCAAGTCCCCAGCCTGGCTTTTGTCTCTTCCCCAGGAAAGAATCTCCAGCTGGAGTGAGAGCGGAGCGGCGGATGACTTGGCCTGCGCTTCTGCATCTATTTGGGCATCGCAGAGTTGTGCAATCGTCACCATGTGCTGACCTGTTTACTGGATGTGTTGGGATGTGCGCACAGTTACCTGCTCTCCGTACGCTTGACGTACAAGCTAGACACAGCTACTAATAGTCGCTGCCAATGTACGGTATTAGTAGTAGACGGGCCCTAAAGGTATTGCTGGGCCCATGCATAGAAACACACGGCACCTGTATCTGGATGCCACATCACAGCCCCAAAAACATTTGTGTATCCCCTTGAGGACTCAGGGCGTATCTGTACGTCCTGAGTCCACTCCTGTTCTATAACACAAGGCTACAGCATCATAGCGGGTCAGGCTGGCACCTATCAACGCCCGGGACCTGTGGCTAATAGCGCACGGCACTGATTGCGGTGCCGCACCCTATTAACCCTTTAGACGCGGCGTTCAAAATTGAAAGCCGCATCTAAAGTGAAAGTAAATCGTTGCCGGTTAGCTCAGGGGGCTGGTGTCCCTGCTCCTGTAGGTACAATCTGAAGAGGGCTATGCCCATAGCTGAGCATGTTACAGAATGTAGGTTCAAGAGCAGGGACTCCAGTCCTATTGGGACTCCCTGCTCATATACTGTACGGCCACACAGGGCTTCTACCTACTCGGAGGTGGGGAGGATTTATCTTCTTATTGGAGACAACGACCTAATGGAGGAGAATTATCTTTCTATGAAGGACCTCTACCTAATGGGG
>NC_079189.1:18716468-18721468 GCF_029499605.1 Hyla sarda
GAGAGTATAAAAGAGAATAAAAGAGAGTATTAAAGAGAATAAAAGAGAGTATAAAAGAGAATAAAAGAGAGTATAAAAGAGAATAAAAGAGAGTATAAAAAAGAGAATAAAAGAGAGTATAAAAGAGAATAAAAGAGAGTTTAAAAGAGAATAAAAGAGAGTATAAAAGAGAATAAAAGAGAGTATTAAAGGGAATAAAAGAGAGTATAAAAAAGAGAATAAAAGAGAGTATAAAAGAGAATAAAAGAGAGTTTAAAAGAGAATAAAAGAGAGTATAAAAGAGAGTAAAAAAGAGAATAAAAGAGAGTTTAAAAGAGAATAAAAGAGAGTATAAAATAGAATAAAAGAGTATAAAAGAGTATAAAAGAGAATAAAATAGAGTTTAAAAGAGAATAAAAGAGAGTTTAAAAGAGAGTAAAAAAGAGAATAAAAGAGAGTTTAAAAGAGAATAAAAGAGAGTATAAAAGAGTATAAAAGAGAATAAAAGAGAGTATAAAAAAGAGAATAAAAGAGAGTATAAAAGAGAATAAAAGAGAGTTTAAAAGAGAATAAAAGAGAGTATAAAAGAGTATAAAAGAGAATAAAAGAGAGTATAAAAGAGAATAAAAGAGAGTATTAAAGAGAATAAAAGAGAGTATAAAAGAGAATAAAAGAGAGTATAAAAGAGAATAAAAGAGAGTATAAAAAAGAGAATAAAAGAGAGTATAAAAGAGAATAAAAGAGAGTTTAAAAGAGAATAAAAGAGAGTATAAAAGAGTATAAAAGAGAGTATAAAAGAGAATAAAAGAGAGTATAAAAGAGAATAAAAGAGAGTATATAAGAGAGTAAAAAAGAGAATAAAAGAGAGTTTAAAAGAGAATAAAAGAGAGTATAAAAGAGTATAAAAGAGAATAAAAGAGAGTATAAAAAAGAGAATAAAAGAGAGTATAAAAGAGAATAAAAGAGAGTTTAAAAGAGAATAAAAGAGAGTATAAAAGAGTATAAAAGAGAATAAAAGAGAGTATTAAAGAGAATAAAAGAGAGTATAAAAGAGAATAAAAGAGAGTATAAAAGAGAATAAAAGAGAGTATAAAAGAGAATAAAAGAGAGTATAAAAAAAAGAGAATAAAAGAGAGTATAAAAGAGAATAAAAGAGAGTTTAAAAGAGAATAAAAGAGAGTATAAAAGAGTATAAAAGAGAGTATAAAAGAGAATAAAAGAGAGTATAAAAGAGAATAAAAGAGAGTATATAAGAGAGTAAAAAAGAGAATAAAAGAGAGTTTAAAAGAGAATAAAAGAGAGTATAAAAGAGTATAAAAGAGAGTATAAAAGAGAATAAAAGAGAGTATAAAAGAGAGTAAAAAAAGAGAATAAAAGAGAGTTTAAAAGAGAATAAAAGAGAGTATAAAATAGAATAAAAGACAGTATAAAAGAGAGTAAAAGAGAGTATAAAAGAGAGTAAAAGAGAGTATAAAAGAGAATAAAAGAGAGTATAAACAAATATAAAGATACAATGAAAAATATAGATGTGTGAGATGTCTAAGTAGTGTAAGTGTGTAAAAACACATGGTGTGAATATAGTGTGAACCAATACTAAATATAAGTGTGAAAATCACACCTGTGTGATAAATAAAAACAAAAAAATTATTTTAAATCTAGTCTGAACAAATGTTATATGTAGATAAGCAGATACCATAAGAGTTATTATGAAATAATAATATCTATAAATATAAATGATGCATTGTGAATAGTGTGAATGTGAACAAGAGCAGAAAAAGAAGTGCATTAATGAAATAAAAAATACTAAGAAATAAAATAAAAAATATAATAAAATAAAAAGTCAAACAATAAAAAAATATATAAAAATTGAAAAAAAATGCAAATAAAAAGGTGATACAAATAAATATAAAGAAAAAGGTGTTAATCAAATATTTTCCAAAGAAAAACCAACATGTGTATGTAATATTAAAATCTAAATAGTTTTTTTTATTAAAACTGATACAATCATTTTCAAGTATATATCAAAATTACAACAAAATTACAATAGTTATGAACCCTAGCCTGGCTTTCAAATTGGCTCCCCATGCCACCAAAAGCTTCAAAATTTGAAACAAAGGGAAGAAAAAAACAAGTATAACTATAGGTATACCTCAAAATATCGATAAAAGGTTAATATGCAATCACTTTTTCTAGCACATAACATATTATGGGGATGACTCCACCGTAAGGACTACAGTAGCTCTATTATCACGGTATTACTACCTTACGCCAAAGAATAAATTAATAAATGGATGGAGTTACTGTAAAATCAACATTGAGACCATTTGGGCATAATGTACCCAACTCAAAAATCCAAAAAAGTTCTCTCTTTTTAAGTAAACTCACTCTATCACCTCCACGGCACAGGAATATGGTCTACCAACATAAGTCGTAAATCATCTTTCATATGACACGCCTCAACAAAGTGTTTGGACACAGGTAAGTCCATACGTTTTTTCCGTATTGGAGTACCTGTGTTGGTTGAGGCGGGTCCGGAATTCCAAAGTAGTTTCTCCCGCATAATTTCTGGCATGGGCAGAATAACACATATATGACTAAATTTGATGTACATGTAAGAAAGAATCTTATATCATAATTCTTATGTGTTCGTGGACAACTGATACAAGATCTACAAGGAAATGAACCTTTTTTGTTGGTAGACAAATATCTAGATTTACCTCCTACACTTGTGGGTATACGTCAGTTTTAACGAGCTTATCACGTAAGCTTGGCGGTTTCCGGTATTACATTAGTGGAAGATAACGGAATTCAGGAATCACTGGAAAGCAATCACTCAGGTTTGACCAATGTTTACGTACAGCTCGGGCTACTGCCTCGGCTTTCTCACTATAGGTAGATGTGAACGCTATTCTTGGTTGTTTGTCTTTTTTTTCTGAATGTTGGATAAGCTCATTGCGGTCCATTCCAAGACCTTATTGTTACTCTGATGTAATAAATCTGGGAGATATCCCCCTACATGCAAAATTGTGGGTTATGTTTTCCAGAACTGGTTCGATCCTCTCCTCCAGCCCAACGCTGCGACGTGCTCGCATCATCTGGCTGGCCTGGAGAGATCTCACCATGGGTCTTGGGTAATGGCTTTCGTATCTGAGTACTGAGTTGCTAACTGTAGGTTTGATAAACAGCTCTGTGACCAAGCGACCATCTTTAACTATGACCTGCATATCCAGAAACTGTACTGATTCAATCGAGGAGGTAAAAGTAAAAGAAATGTGATGATCCATGTTATTTAAAAATGTCAAAAAATCAAGTAGCTGTGTGTGAGTACCCATCCAGATCAGAAAGACGTCGTCTATAAAGCACCACCACCCCAGCACATGGCTGAAGTGGTGGCATGGGTAGACAAATATTTCCTCCAGGGCCGCCATGAACACATCGGCGTAAGTGGGCATCACATTCGTGCCCATGGCGGTCCCGGAGAGCTGAAAATAAAATTTGTTGTTGAATGAAAAATGGTTGTTCTTCAATACAATTTCTAGCAAAGACATAATAAAGGCAAATTTTTCTGGTGTAAAGTCTGGTGTAATGGCCTGTCGCACCGCCTCCATCCCCGCCTCATGTGGGATTGAGGTGTATAACGAGGCCACATCAAGAGAGGCAACGATTGTGTCTGGAGGAACATTGATTGATTCAATTTTGCTTAGAAAATCAACTTTGTCTCTGATAAATGATTTTGATCTAGAGGCATATGTTCTCAAAACCTGATCAAGGGAAATTTAAATATGGCTCGTTATTGATTCCCTCTGGAGACAATGGGTCTACCGGGAGGATCAACAACCGATTTGTGAATCTTTGGAAAAATATAAAGTAATGGAGTAGTTGGATATGTGACAGTTAGAAATTCTAATAATGCTTTATCAATGATCACAAAAAAGAGAAAAATAGCTCTGCCATGGCATTTTCATTGTTCTACTCTGCCGGAATTTTGCCTGTTTTTAATGGACCAATAAAGAATTGAAGTTTTAGAGGTGAGTGCATCGGAGCTGTTTTTCTCTTTTTTTGTGAGTTTTGTTTCATACTGGATTTCCAAGCTTTTTTGCACCCCTCATCTTTTTATATATCGGCTCATATCTCCCGTTCTTGCTACAAATATATATTTTTTCCCTTAACTGTGACATAGCGTCCAGTGGTGCCACCCCCGTCTTTCCTCTACAGTGCCTTGCTTTATCAATGATACCTTCACCCAAGGCAGGTTCTAAACAACTACTGATTTTCTGTGAAATATTGCTTTTCGGGTCAGAGTTCAACTCCAAATAGGTGGCCGTGTCACCCAGTTGGCGATTGACCTCAGTTAGATATTTTGAGTGGTCCATGATCACAACTGTCCCGTCTTTGTGGGCGGACTTGATGATTACGTTGTGCTCATGGACCAGCTCATTGATCGCCAATTGTTGTGCTTTAGACAAATTAAAGGGATGAGATACATCACTAGTAATGCACATTTTTTCCAAGTCTTGTTTAACCAACTTAAAATATGTCAGGCCTGCTAGCAAACCACACTTTCAACCTCAATTTTCTGAACATTTTTTATACAATCCAATTCAAGTTGGAACCAATTAGGCGAATATGTCGGGCAAAATCTCATGCCCTTGGCCAACAATTGCACCTGTACCTCAGTCCTCTGTCCTCTGGTTCTTTGTACTCCATCTATGGCGCCTACCTCCTCGTCGGGTGCGTCGTCGTCGGCTGGAATCTAAAAAATCACTGGTTACGACATTTGAGGAGGTAGAAACATTAGGAACCAATTTAAACTTGTCCCTAGAAGGTTGTTGACCCCAAGTATAGGCCCGATTATTGGAGTAGTCCATAGTATCACGGAACCACTTATGTCTCTTTGCACTTTCAAGGTCATTTCTCAACTTCTGAAGGTATGTAGAATGTTTTGTACGTAATTTAGTCAAATCTTCCTCGGATAGCAAAGACTTGAGAGTCATCTCCGCCTAAGAGGCCTTGCTTTAAGT